>NC_056725.1:470753715-470866215 GCF_019279795.1 Protopterus annectens
CATGTCATATAATTCTTTCTCTTTCTATCAATCAGCTACCTGAGTCAATGTACAAATTACTCACCTCTATCTCCACCCAAGACAAATCTGTAGATCGATACCCCTGTTCTAAATGAAAACTTCTGCTTATATTGCCCAATCCATAATATTTATATTTAGTCCTACCCTGCGAGTGGCATTGTATTCAAAGAATAGAAAACTGTCACTGTATTTTCTGTGTCTAAAATCTCAAAGTCCACAGACTCCCTTAGCCCATCTCCCACCTCTGTCTAAGATACCAAAAAGAAAAATTATCAAGCAAATCTTTAACATCCTTGTCTTTTTACAGACTGAACAATATATGGCATGGTTTTAGAACATTGCTTATCGTAAATATTGTTCTGTGTGTAGCCACTGACTTTATCCGTGATAATATGGGCAGTAAACTGCTGACAGCTACACTGTCTGTGGATTTTAAAAATGCCTTTGATCATGTAGAATAGTTACCACTCATCTCCAGTCTTGCCTGCCTTGTGTTTATTGAAACCATACTTATCTGATTTGCTTCCTATCTCTGAGTACTGCCATTAATGTAGTACATGCATCTTCTATGTCTGAATCTGCAGCATGTATTTCTAGATTCCCTTAAGGCTCTATTCATCCATCCATCCTCAACCCCTTTGTCCACAAGGGGACAGGGTGTCTCTACAACATCTCGAGCCAAGGTTTATACCACCTTGTGGCTAGCCCTGCCTTGGTAGTTCATCCATGCCACTCACTCACACACACACTCACACCTATTGCCAATTTAGAGTGTCCAATCCACCTGCTGCACGTTTGGAATGTGGGAGGAAACTGGAGTACCTGGAGGAAACCCACACTTCTCGGCTCCATTTCCTTTTTTATCATTAACCTACCTTCTTATTTCCTACAGCTAGAAACAATTCTTTATGTTGATAATATTACCTTATTTACAGAAACAATGACAGCATATCCATACAAAATTTCTGTCAAAGCCAATTAAATGAACTCTGTGATTCTAAAACCCTAACTGTGCTTTTTGGTACCACTCAGTATTTACCAAATAATGTCTCAACTAACGTCATAAGACCTGTAGGGAAACAACATTTCTCCCACAGACAATACCTCATGTTTCACTTAGACTTCACCCTAACATTTAACCCTCATGTAGACACTAGCATTGCTGAAGTCCTCTGATGACTTAAACTCTGCTATAAGTTTGCAAGTCACCTCACACCCATTTTATTACACTATAGCCAAATCTGTTATAGTGCACCTTGAAAATGATCTTATTGTCACAATGGATCTAATTGAAAGCACTGGTTTGTCAAAAGGGCAATTTTGAAATAGCAGACGATTTTGGGATACTAAAGCTCCAAATGTCAGTCAGAAAAATTAACCAGTTTTATTAGAAATATTTAAATTGGCTTTTTTGCAAGTGAAATGTAAGTAGAGATGGATACTAGTGTGAATGGGACGCCTAAAGAATGGCTTAAATGTAACAGAAATGTAATAAACTGCATTTTCTATAAACGTAAAAGAAACAAATGTGTTTTTTGATATTTCAGACATGAGTTGGAAATAAAACACCTGATCACATGTTGCACTAATTACGTTATATTATATACTTCATGATCCATAGCTGCAGAAAACACTATGTAGAAACAATGAGAAGGAATCTTAAATGACAGAGTATGTGAACATTTAAGCTGTATGCCAAAGGGGTGGCTTATTTTCTAAAGAGAATAAATAGAGAACCATTTTCTGACTTCTGGGGATTTTGAAAAACAAATCAGATGTAACATACAGGATATAGATAGTGTTTTAAAAGAAAAGAAATGTTTTGGCAAAGAGAACTGGGAACTGCTTTTCCATTTCACTTGGCAAGTTCACTTCCTTATTAACTACACTGATTGATTTGTTATGAATTGTGCTCTTGGGGTGTATTACTGTTATTTCTGAAGTGTAATTCTGCCATTTGCATGGCACAAAAATGCAGATATGTTCTAGCACGAAGAACATTGAGTGTTTTTGCATTTATTATGCAGTGAATAAGTGCTTTAGAAGCTTAATAGCTTGCTTAGATGTATTAGAGAAAGACTAATTTAGTTGTAGCAAGCCTTTATAGATATGCACATGGCATTGTGAAGGAATTTGATTAATTGCTTTACCACACAGCAAATCACTTAAGGGTGAAGGTGCGTGAATGCTTTAAGGAAGGATCCAAAGCACTTTGCTCAAATGCAGCTGATGACATTGCATTGTCTAGGGCACTGTGTATTTTGTTACTAGACAGAACTTTTATTACACTTATAAAATGGTGTTTTTCTCAGCGAACATGCAAGACTAAGCTGTCATTGTGGCTAAGGAGAGTTTTCATTAAAACTTGATGAACAGTCTATAATTCATCAAGAATGAGGTGTCAGCATTCTGGAGACAAATACTACCTCCTAGTATAAGCTGACACAGGTTCTGACCCATTAAACTGAAGTAACACCATCTAGTCAGTAGCCAGTTTACTCCATTTGTTCACATTAGCAGGTGAAGCCATTAAATAGCCCATTATGTATGATAAGGTCATGTATTTTTGCTCTGACAAAAATACAAACAAATATATATATATATATATATATATATATATATATATATATATACAAATGCTGCACTACATATATTACATGAAGTACGGATAACTTTCAGACAAGTGACAGAGAGAATGTAATGTGTGATGACAATGTAGTAAGGGGTAAGAAACTTGGCTGAGAAAGACAACAGTTGTAAAACTTATACAGAAGGTGGAAGACAGTATTTCTTTAATTTTAAGCACTATGGAAAGAAAAATAGCCATCTGCCTAAATGGATGTTTCATATAATATTCACAGAAGAGGAACAGATGGTACTGTTGCCAAACAAAAACACTGTCAGCGTGAGAGATTAGTGTAATTCCATTAGAAACAGATCCTGAAAGAATTCATAGCAATAAAAGCGAGGGAAACGGTGGAATGCAATTAAGTTATTTAAACCTTTTAAGGGCCGTAAAAAGAAAAATAACACTTGTAACTATCCTTGTTAACTTAGTACAGAGGAAAAGGGTGATGGTACCAAATGTGAAGAGGGCAGATGTGAAAAAAAAGATGAGGTGGACGTTGGAAGAGAGAACAGTCTTATATACAGTGACAGAAAATGTAAAGTAATGTGTTTTGGTAGAAAAAACTAAGGAAAGAGTAAATAGTGCAGGAAAGGGTGATAATTATAACAGAAATTAAGAGGCGAAGCTCATATCAGATGAAGTGTAAGTATTCTGGTGTTACGAGAAGCAGAAAAGGGAGTTCCAGTTGTAAATTTGACGATGCCAACTGTGAACCTTGGAAATGTGAAAATTTGTGTGATTACAGAGAAAAAAGTGTCAAACTGTTGTACTCTGGAAAATTCCCTTTTCCCTGAGCTAAACCAGTATCAAAGTTAGTATTAGTATTTATAGGTGGTGGGCGGAGGTGTCGCGGTGCTGCCACTTCCAAAGAACACTGTTATCATGTGACAGTATTCTGCATTTTGCCATTACTTCTCCTGAATAACATTTATATTTTTTTCTAAATGCATACTATCAAGTCTTGAACTTCCAAAAGGGCACCTAAAAAGGCATAGTTCATCATTGGGTCAAACAATTATGTATTATCACCAGATAAAGGAAGGATACAGTGAAGTAAGATGTTGGCTGGCTGTGATTAGCATAACACCCAGTAAGCAGGGAAATAAATAAACTGAGCAGGCAAAGTAGATGAATTTATCATCAACATTATATTAGCTTATTAGAAAGCTAGGAAAAAGAAAAAGTAAACAGTGAACTAAAGCTAGATTTCAAGTATGACATGGAGAGAAGAAGATGAAACATGTAACAAGCAAGATGGCTTGTCAGATATACCCCTATACACATTCTGCACTATTTATTTGCTAATCAGATAAGTTTACTGGAGAAAAGTACCTATTTCAGGAGTCAGCAGAGGACCACTGTGTGGTAAGTTAACTTTTTATTTGTAATTTGTTGACAGGGTTAGTCGCCCTAGGCTAGTGGCTTTTTTCAGGGGCGGCCTACTGTGATATTTGTCCAGAACATTGAAGAACTTCCTCTAGTCTTCAGTAGGTGCCATGGGAACTTCATATTAACCAGAGCTACCACCGATACCTCTCAAATGTACAGATTTTCGCAGAATGTCCAGATTTTTGCCTCATATTTTTGTTCTTTTTTTTCATAAAATTGTGGTTTTCTGGTAAATTAGTGGCAAATCATTAAATATTGAAGTTAGAAAATAATGACAGACATTTGAGTTTCAGATTTCATACCATTAAGAAAATTCAGGCTGATGCAAAACCTGTTATTTTATCAACTTTCTAAGTTTGCAAGAGCAATATTTAAAAATTGTCCGTATTTTTGGGCCGTTGTCCTACTTTTACTCATGGCTTTGTCCAGATTTCTTGCTCTAAGAGGTTGAGAGGTATGCTACCACCACGTCAAGCAGTTGGGACCTTGGTTTAACATCAAAGGCAATACACAATTGTGTGCAGAACTAATTTTAAATGGAGCCACCTATACTGAGCCAGATACAAAAAAAGCAGGCCCAAAGATATTCAAAGGAAAATACAGGCAAAGGCATTCAGATATGGAACATTTCACAATACAAAAAAAATAAAATTGCAAAGAGGGAACGTAGAACAGAAGATTAGTAAAGCAGAAGTAAAAAAAATAGAAGCTGAAGTTATGGAATACCTGTGAATTGAAGGATTTAGTGTTGAAAGTCTAACAGAGGTTATATCATGCATGGTAAAACAACCCTCAATTAAGGAGAAAAACGAAAAGCAGGAGATATCTGAAGAAGAAATATGGACATGGGATATGCTACTGTGTGGTTAAATTCAAAACAGATAAAGTCTAAAACACAGGGCAGTAAGGGAAAGGAAGGGGAGAAGTCAAATGTCATCATGGAAGTATCAAATAGAGAAAACTATAAAGCAATTAAGACAAGAAGCATCACTGTTAGAAGAGTATATGGGCCCAGACAGTATCCCAGGATGCCTTCTAAATAGCATGAAACATGACCTATCAGGCCCTCTGGAATTACTAATTAACTGTAACCACCAAACAGGCTTTGTGATTCATGAATGGAGAATGGCAACAGTCATCCCAATGCACAAAGGTGAGTCATCTACAGACCCAGTAACTACAAATCCATATGTCTTACTAGTCTCATGCAATGCCATGCAAAGAATTATCATGGAAGCGATCAGCAATGGCATAGGAAACCTCCAGACACTGGACCAACCCAATTTGGTTTCAAGGGCAGGTTATGGCTACTCAACCTGGTTGACTCCTTTGAGAAAGTGACCAAAGGAGAGGATGAGGGCAAAATGGTTCACACTGCCTACCTTGACCTGGCCAAGTCATCTGACACAACACCCCACTAGGGCATTGTTGACAAACTTAACAGGTTAGGTACAAACCCTTATGTCACCTGGTGGATAGGCAGCTGGTTCACAGATAGACCCAGAAAGTTAGAATTGGGGACCAAAGAGGCCAGTCACAAGTGGAGTCCCTCAGGGATTGGTCCTGGGACTGCTCCTTCTTGGCATTTACTTCCCTGAAGTCAAGGCCAATGTCAATGGCCTCTGGTTGACTAAATCTGCAAATGATTGCAAATTAACAGCTGTCATTAAATCGCCCACTGACACAAATGTTCTCCATAAAGATAAACAACTGGTGTCAGAGCCATGGACTAAAACTAAATGCCAAGAAATGCATAATAGTATCCTTCGGGAAGTGATCTACCCCTGGTAAATATCATATTGCCAACACACCCCCTAAGAGTAGACCCAGAAATCAGGGACTTGGGGTTACACAGACAGTAATCTAGCCTTTGACCATCACATGTCTACAGTAGTAGGAAATCATTCTATGTTGTGCAACTTATAAACAAAGGTATGACATCTAGGGCCAAGGAAGCAATTGTTCCACTGTATTTGGCATTCATCAGACCTATCATTGAGTACAATGACCTCTTTAGTATGTAACTAACCATGCATATTCAACAATTGAAATGTCCGCATCAGTTCCTCACTAAAAGAATACAGGTGTAAGTAACATGTCCTATGCAGACCACCTCAAGGCCCTATCCTTGTTTTCTATATCCTACAGGCTGTTGAGGGGAGATCTATGCCTGGCATATAAGGCATTGCCAGACCCTTTTCTGGTGGACCTCCTGCATATCTGGAGGTTTAATTCCTATGGCTGAGCAGGATACTTAAGTTGGATGGTGTTTCTGGCTGTTTCTATATAAATGCATATGGGGCTATGTTGTTAACCAGTGAGTAACACCTATACTGAGCCAGATACAAAAAAAGCAGGCCCAAAGATATTCAAAGGAAAATACAGGCAAAGGCATTCAGATATGGAACATTTCACAATACAAAAAAAATAAAATTGCAAAGAGGGAACGTAGAACAGAAGATTAATAAAGCAGAAGTAAAAAAAATAGAAGCTGAAGTTATGGAATACCTGTGAAGTGAAGGATTTAGTGTTGAAAGTCTAACAGAGGTTATATCATGCATGGTAAAACAATGACTCCCTCAATTAAGGAGAAAAACAAAAAGCAGGAGATATCTGAAGAAGAAATATGGACATGGGATATGCTACTGTGCAGTTAAATTCATAACAGATAAAGTCTTACTACGAAAACACAGGGCAGTAAGGGAAAGGAAGGGGAGAAGTCAAATGTCATCATGGAAGTATCAAATAGAGAAAACTATAAAGCAATTAAGACAAGAAGCATCACTGTTAGAAGAGTATAGAAGAGGAAACAGATCAACAAATATACTCAGAAAGATAGACGTGATAAAAACAATGTGCAATATCAGAACAGATCAGGATCTGTCATGCACTATTGCAAATAATAAACTAAAACCATTAGCACAGGCAGAAAAAACTTAGAAGATATGCAGATAAATATGAAGGAAAAGTACAAAATAAACAATTTATTAATGACCCAAAAAGTTTTACAGGGAATTGGGAAACAAAGCAAAAGGAATTGAAACACCACCAAAAAAGAAGAAATAGATACATTTTGGAGCAATATGTATGAAGATCCTGTGGAACTTAACAAATGATGAATGGACAGAAGAAGTAAAAGAAAGGATAAGAAGTTCAAAGGTACAGGATATGAAACGGGATGAAGTAACGGCCAGAGAGACTGAAACAATGTTAAGAAAAGCTCCTAAATGGGAACCCCAGGCCCAGATGCAGTACCTAATGTCTGGCTAAAAGTATTAACTTTACATGAAGAGCTAGGCATTACTAAGTTGTATTTATATGCGCATCCCAAACAGACACCTACCTGGTTAGCAAACAGAAGAACAATACTCCTACATAAGAATGAACCTGCAAGCTGCCCTAAAAACTATAGACCAATAACTTGCCTTCCAGCGACATATAAACTATGTACTGGAATTGATGCCAACAGAGTTTATAGTCATATAGAAGAAAACTCAATCATGGTAATAGAACAAAAGGGTAACTAAAGAAAGTTGTATGGAACAAAGGACCATTTGCTGTTAAAGTCATAATAGAGAACTGTAAAAAGGGGAAGAATCTAAGTATGGCATGGATAGACTACAAAAAAGCATCTGACAGTATCCCACATTCACGGATAAAAGAGTGCTTAAAAATGTACAAGATACACCCTACACTGATTGATTATATTACAGCAACCATGAAACAGTGGCAAACCACTATGCAGTTAAGCCATGATAAAGGACAAATTATTATTCCAAGGATAAAAATTCAAAGGGGGATATTCCAGGGTGACTATTTGTGACCACTGCTCTTTTGTTTTGCTTTTAATCCATTAAGCTCTCTACTTAACATATTAGGCCATATCTATAATTTGGCTCCCAGAAAACAGCAAATTGTAAAGATATTTCATATTCTTTTCGTGGACGATTTAAAACTGTGTAGTTCATCAGATGAGTCACTGAAAGCACAACTGCAAGTGGTCAAAACTTTTTTAGATGATATAAGAATGTCATTTGGTCTTGATAAATATGCAAAAGCAACCTTTAAAGCAGGAAAGCTGCAGCACCAAGAAAACATCAGCCTGGGATGGGAATGTGATATAAGAGAACTATGCAAGAGGGAAAGATGGAGTGTATAAGTATTTGGGAACTATTGAAGGATCGACAATAAAACATGAACAAATGCAAATAAAACTTAGGAATATTGTAGAAGACAAAAATTACTACTGAAAACAGTGATGACATCTAGGAGCAAAGTCCAAGCTATAAACCAGTACAGTTTTGGACTGATTGACTGGCCCCAAAAGGAGATGGATTGGTTGGACAGGAGAACAAAGAAGGATGCTTCATGCTTGTCAAATTATTTATAAAAAATAGTGTATACCAAGACTATATATATTCCCCATTCTGAAGGAGGTATGGGCCTCCTCAAAATTGATTACATGTACAGATCTGCAACTGTATGATTGCATACATATCTGCTGACCTCACAAGACCCAAACATAGTGGAAGCTTTAAAACATGAGGAGAATAGGTCTAAGATGACTTTCCTGCTTAGCAGCAGAAGCATATTGGCATCAAGTGGGAATGGAAATCAAACCAAACGAAGGTAAAAATCAGACAGCAACCGAATGTGTCAAAAACAAAAGAAGAATATAAGGTGAAGGATCAGATGAGAAGGCAAAAAATGTGGAAAATGCATAAATATTGTTGCAAGAATAGAAAACTCTTGGAACAACCTCATGTCAGTCAGGACTGACTGCAGGAATAGTTAAGGAGAGGTGAAGTTAAACCAAAAGATGAAAAGTTAATAATGGTGCCCAAGATAGTGGACTATGTACACATTGCTTTACAATGTCCATTGAACATGTGGGAGAAACAGAAAAATGTAGGTTTTGTAAAACAGAATTGGAAATGTCGCACATCTTGTTGCTGGATGTGATATACTAATGCAGATGGCCTGTATACTGAAAGGTATAATAATGTGGCAAGACTGTTGCATTGAGGATTGTGCAAACATTATAATACTAAAGTAAAGCTGAAAAACACTGGAAACATGAGCCAGAAAGCATTACAGAAAATGAAGTTTATACCACATGGGATCACCCATTACCAACAGTTCAAAAATAGATGGGAGAAAACCAGATATAGTAGTCCATGAAAAGAAGACAGAAGTAGCATTGATTGTTGAAAGTGGTACACCCAGTGACTACAGTGTCTTATGTACAGTGAGACATAAAGTCATAAAATACCAGGATTTGCAGGCAGAAATTAGGGCAATGTGGAAGAAGGATATCCAGACAGTTCCAATAGTAGGAAGAGCAACGGGTCTTACAAAAAAGAATTTGCACTTGTACTTAGATGTGTTACTGATATATGTAACTCCATATGAATCACAGAAGGAGTTATTACTGGGCACATTGTGGGTGCTGCGAAGAGCACTTCTGGCTAACACCAAAGATTGAAACAATACTAATTTCATGAACTTTAATCATACTTTGACTTAGAAATGGGGTCCCTTCTTGTCATGGTATTAGAAATCTAAAAGACTTGGAGAAATTAAAAAGGCAAAAGCCAGATGACATAGCAAACCTACTGGCTGACAAACTCAACTCAAACTTTACCCCTTTCTCTCCCTCAATCTTCCATAGGAATGCCATCAAATATAACTCACCCTGCTATCACTAGGGAACAGGTCCTTAATGCTCTCTTTAAGGCCAAGAACACTGCATCTATGGGCCCAGACAGTATCCCAGGATGCCTTCTAAATAGCATGAAACATGACCTATCAGGCCCTCTGGAATTACTAATTAACTGTAACCACCAAACAGGCTTTGTGATTCATGAATGGAGAATGGCAACAGTCATCCCAATGCACAAAGGTGAGTCATCTACAGACCCAGTAACTACAAATCCATATGTCTTACTAGTCTCATGCAATGCCATGCAAAGTATTATCATGAAAGCGATCAGCAATGACATAGGAAACCTCCAGACACTGGACCAACCCAATTTGGTTTCAAGGGCAGGTCATGGCTACTCAACCTGGTTGACTCCTTTGAGAAAGTGACCAAAGGAGAGGATGAGGGCAAAATGGTTCACACTGCCTACCTTGACCTGGCCAAGTCATCTGACACAACACCCCACTAGGGCATTGTTGACAAACTTAACAGGTTAGGTACAAACCCTTATGTCACCTGGTGGATAGGCAGCTGGTTCACAGATAGACCCAGAAAGTTAGAATTGGGGACCAAAGAGGCCAGTCACAAGTGGAGTCTGGTCCTGGGACTGCTCCTTCTTGGCATTTACTTCCCTGAAGTCAAGGCCAATGTCAATGGCCTCTGGTTGACTAAATCTGCAAATGATTGCAAATTAACAGCTGTCATTAAATCACCCACTGACACAAATGTTCTCCATAAAGATAAACAACTAGTGTCAGAGCCATCGACTAAAACTAAATGCCAAGAAATGCATAATAGTATCCTTCGGGAAGTGATCTACCCCTGGTAAATATCATATTGCCAACACACCCCCTAAGAGTAGACCCAGAAATCAGGGACTTGGGGTTACACAGACAGTAATCTAGCCTTTGACCATCACATGTCTACAGTAGTAGGAAATCATTCTATGTTGTGCAACTTATAAACAAAGGTATGACATCTAGGGCCAAGGAAGCAATTGTTCCACTGTATTTGGCATTCATCAGACCTATCACTTGAGTACAATGACCTCTTTAGTATGTAACTAACCATGCATATTCAACAATTGAAATGTCCACATCAGTTCCTCACTAAAAGAATACAGGTGTAAGTAACATGTCCTATGCAGACCACCTCAAGGCCCTATCCTTGTTTTCTATATCCTACAGGCTGTTGAGGGGAGATCTATGCCTGGCATATAAGGCATTGCCAGACCCTTTTCTGGTGGACCTCCTGCATATCTGGAGGTTTAATTCCTATGGCTGAGCAGGATACTTAAGTTGGATGGTGTTTCTGGCTGCTTCTATATAAATGCATATGGGGCTATGTTGTTAACCAGTGAGTAACATTAAAAAATATTCTAAAAAAAAAAAGTCAGCAGGCACTGAAGCAGAAATGCAGAGACTTATTGGCAATGAACAGCAAATGGCTATCAGCAACTTATAACATTAATAGACTGGACTACCAAGGTGGATCCAGCACACAATATAGGCAGCTGATTAGGGCCCACGTTGGCTGAGGGGGGTCTGGTCATGCAAAAAAAAATATTTAAAAAAAAAAGTTTTCCACTTCTATAATTAAAAAAAATGATGTCCTGCTCAGCATTGGCATGGTGTCCAAAGTCTCTTCAAAAGGTTTGTTCTTCTTGGCATGCAGTGCAACAGTTCCTTTCACTGGCTGGAGCTGAAATGCACACAGCAGCTCTGCATGCTCACAGCAGCAAACCAGGAACCTGGGCATTTGATTTAACTCCTTGCAAATGAATGGGAGATAGAGTTTGGATTTTTGTAGCTGCTAAGGTTCACAGGTAAGTACTAGGCTAGTTGCCCTTGTGGGCCATTTTAAACATAGCCAGTTTCCCTCTTTGAGCTTAAAATAACCTATCCCATTTGGTTAAAGAATGGTCTTAACCATCCCATGGTCAATAACTATATATTAAACCTAATGAAAATAACTGGGACCATACAATGGATAATTTGAGATAACCCAGACATGGGATAAAGGATTTAGGAGCTACCTCTTTCCAATAGTAGTACAGGAGTCAATCCTGTGGTAAATTTTCTGTTTCCCTACCCATAGATCTAAGCTGAGTTTAAAAATGGACAGGGATGAACTTTATGTGGATGGTGAGTCTGTTCCACAGCAGCAGTATCCTCTGTGAGATATACCTGTCTCTCCAAACCATTCTGTTAATGTTGTAGAAGACTTTAGATCCCTAGAACAAACATTTCTGATGCCATTTGACTTGCTGATGTGCAGTAAATCCATTAGTAATGGGTCAGAGGATGCCTTGTATGCCAGAAACAGGTCACTTCTTAGCAATCTGTTGGATGCAGGGTATAATGATAGGGCTTTCAGTTGGTCCATGCCGAGCATGTTGTTTAGACCTTATATCCTTTTAGTAAGGTATCTACAGAGGTGTAGCTAAGGTGGGGTGTCAAGGAGAATTGCCTCAGGTGCAAGCATTTGGGGGGCATGATCAGCCATCCTTCATCACAATCTCTTTCTCTTTAGTACAATATTGGCTTTTAAAAGCTGGCATTGCATTTATGGTGAAACCTGAGTGCTGCAGCACTCTGTGTGGTCTAAAGTATAGCAGCTGTTTACTACAGTTTAGTAGAAACAGTGTTCCATGCAGGCAGCCTATAAACTGTAGCAGCTATTTGCTATATTTGTAGGAAGCACTGTGCTACAGTTTAAAAGCAATTTTTTTATAGATATAGTTATATGTGTGGTGCAGGAGGATGATCGGGGTCAGGGCACAGATACAGGACCTGAATAGCTGGGGCAAGAAGGGAAGGAGGGTGTCATGCATCTGATCACCTGGCTGGTGTGCCAGTAAAAGGAATAGCAATTTTTTTTGTTCGTTTCTCTTCAATGGAGCTGGTGGGGAAGGGTAGGTCTAACTGTAGTAAGAAACCACGAACACCCAGAGAAAACAGCAAGGCAGGGAACTAAACCAAAGAACCAAAAAAACCCTGCAACACTGAGTTGACTTGAAGGAAGTGATATCAGCAGGCTTAAATGAAATAAAAGGTTTTATTCAGGGTAAGCACTTTCATCCTATTAATCCAAAGACTTCATCAGAGCCAGCAAGACTTAAAGGTAGTTACCCATAAATACCTCCAACAATTAAAATCACATTTGGTCAACTGATTGATGAGACAATTAAACAATTAAATAATTGACAACGGTGCAGTTGACCAAATTTGATTTTAATTGTTGAAGGTTTTTATGGGTAACTACCTTTAAGTCTTGCTGGTTCTGATGAAGTCTTTGGATTAATAGGATGAAAGTGCTTAACCTGAATAAACCCTTTTGTTTTATTTAACTCTCCTGATATCCCTTCTTTTGAGTCAACCCAATTTTGCAGTTTTTTTTTTTTTGGGTTCTAATTGTAGTAAGCCAGTCTCTAAAATGTAGAGATTGGCTTAATAATACAATGAAGTTCTTTTTTTGCTCTTCATTTGAAGAGTTGCGGGGGTGGGGCACTGGTTTGTGGTACCAGCAAAGGCCACTGGTAGAGCCAGCTATGCTTCTGGGTATCTCTGCGGGCATTCCATTTGTTGCATGTGTCTGGAAAGACACATGCCAAAGGAGGAATTATATTCAATTACTGGACTAATGAGGGCTGAGTAAAGGGGAACAGTAACATCACAAGATCTAGACACAATCCCTCTGTTTATAAGCTGTGCAATATAGAAGGACTTTCTTACAACAGTGCACCCATCTTGGTCAAAAGTTAGATCACTGCCCACATATGATCCTGACCCTTGAACAGCTGAGTCAACCCTTAGGGGTGTATTATCAGTGTGGTAGTTCCCTGGGGTAGATGACCTCCCAAAGGATACAATAATGCATTTTTTGGCCTTTTGGTTTCACTTCATGATTTTGGCACCACCTATTTTTTAGGGTAAACCTTCCTGCAGGATGGTAAGTCATTTGGGGATTTAATGACTGCTCCTAGCTTGCAGTCATCTGAAAACTTAATCAGCCAGAGTCCTTTGGTATTGACTTATACCTCAGAAAAGTAGATGCCAAACAGGAGAGGTACCAGGACAGAACCCTGGGGGATTTCACTGGTGACTGGTATCTTTGTGGAGGTAACCTCCCCCATTTTGATTATTTGCATCCTATCTGTGAGCCAGATGGCAATCCAGCAGGTGACACAGGGGTTTATTCCCAGTTTATTTAGCTTTTTTACTATGCCTGAGTGGGGAATTGTTCCAAAAGCTTTGGCCAGGTTGTGGTACGCAGAATGTACCAGTTTGCTTTCATACATTGCTTTGGTAACCGATTAAAAAAATCCACCAAGTTGAGTAAGCATGACTCACTCTTGAATCCAAACTGAGATGGGTCCAGTGTTTGAAAGTTCCCTATGTCCTGATTGATTAATTCAATGATATGTCTTTCCATGGCTTTGCATAAGAGGCTGGTCAGACTTATGGGTCTATAATTGCCTGAGTTTGTGGGAAATCCTCCAACATGCAGGGGAATGACTTTAGCTGTTGTCCATTTGCTTAGTACCTGTATGGAAACTGAGACTGAACAGTCTTGTTAGGGGGTGTAGCTAAATCATGCTTCATGCTATTTAAGATGCATCCAGAGACATTGTTACGACCCATTGATGAAGTATTTTTAGCTTTTGATAACACTTTTATGACCTGATCTTGTGTGATAGCTGGAGGCAAGCAAGTTTCAGGTATATCTTGAAGGACAGACAGACGGGAGAGAGGGGTAAAGTTAGAGCTAAATTTATTGGCCACTAGGTTTACTATGGTTCAGCATCTGTGTAGGTAACATAATTCACAGTCAGCTCAGTGCATTGCTGCATTGTGCATTTTCGATTATGAACATAACTAAAAAAATGCCTTGTAATTGTCTTTGGCTTGGGCAGCTATTTTAGCCTCAAACTTGGCTTTGGTGGATTTTATTAGTCTCCTCAGTTGTTTGTTTATTTCAGTGATGAGGGTTCTAACATTTTGAGAATTACTCTTCGTTTGGTCAATATTATTTTCCTTTTACGTATTATGAAGCTTCTAGATATTATGGCTCCACCATATGGGTTTGTTTCTGGGGTTTGTCCTGCACTTGTTCCTATGGGGTTCAGCTGCATCTGTGCAGCTGTTTACATGCTGGTATAGTGTGGTAGTGTACATTTCTGTGTATTCAGTGGAGTTAACTGGGTTTGGTGAGATTTTGAAGCTTGCCAATATATCACTTAGGAGTAGGTAGTTTGTCTTAAGAGATTTCCAAAGATACTTTGGGTTGAAGGGATCTCTGGTTTCAGTTTTATTTCAAAAGTAGACTGCTTTATGATCAGACCTAACTAGTGATGAAGATACAAAAGGGATGGTGCAAAATGCTTCCATATTAGTAAGGACAAGATCCAACATGTTATTCCTCCTAATGGGTATTCTGACTAATTGTTCCAGGACATTTGTATTGACAAAGGTCAGGAATCTTTGTGCTTATGCACCAGTGGTGGTGTAGGTTGCCCAGTCTATAGCTGGATAATTTAGATCATGTAGGTAAATGGTACTGGATTTAATACAAAGTGACTTCTAGTTCCTATAGATAGGCATTGTGACTTTCTTTTGTCATACATGGAGTTCTATAGCTAGATAACATATGGTATGGGACCTTTCTGATGGTTATTTGTTCTTGATGAAGCTGTAGTGAATCATGCTGCTTTACCAGCCTTGATGTGAGTCTCTTCTGGCTGTAGATTGATATAGCTCCACTTTTTTTCCACACCTGCGTAGTCGCTGGTCTACACTTGTGGAAGGCATTATAGTCCTGCACAGCCAGAGTGCTCTCCACTATTTTAAACCATGTCTCAGTCACTACACAGATGTCAGTGTTCTCCAGGGTAAGAAGAGCTTGTAGGGAGTGATGTTTCTTGTTCAGGCTCCTAGTATTGATCAGTAACTCCTTCATATTTTCCTTTGCTTGTTTCATTATATTGGTAAGTTTATCAGGCTGGCATTGAGTAAAAAGGCACTATGGGGGTGGATTATATCTTTGTCAATAACTGAATCCCTAGAGGAGACAGATGTAGGCCATCCCTGGTGAAGCGGTGTGGTCTGTCGATCATACACTCCCAAGCTTAGAAATGTTGGACCCCCTTAAAATGACACCAAACATTAAGCCAAATGTTGAAGTCAATTATTTTTTGCTCATATCATGGAATCAGCATTGGAAAATATAGAATGATGCTCAATGCTAGGCTCATACTTGCTTTGGACACATAGTCTGTGAGGTCCATCATGTCTCTCTTCATATAATCTAGGGAGCTACAACTCAAGTCATTGACACTGGCATGAAGTATGATGTAGTCATACTGGCACTTGTTCAAGGACTTGAGTGCATGCATGATCTCATGGATCTTGGCATTAGTCTAGTAACTAACCATCACTCTATCCTTGCTCACTTTGGTAAGGGGCACATCTGTATGTCTTAAAATAGAGTCACCTAAAACAAGAGTGTTTTGTTGGGTTGATGTCTGCTTTATGGGCTCAGCATTTCTGACTTTGGGACTCCTTGTGCTATGTGAGAAAGTTGGCTTAATTTGTTGGGTGTGCTTTGTGCCTCTGTTGTGTTTTACAGGTCCTTGAGGTTTAGGCAAGTTAATCTTTACAACCTTAGCATATGAAGGATTATGTGTATTGAGATGGCATTGGAGAGGTGTGATGTGTGGTGTACTGCTGAAAATTTAGGTGTCTCTCACACACTCTGTTATGCCTTTTGAGTACTTAATGGCTGAGAGACAGCATGAAACAATTCTTATCTTAGGATCATAGGAAGTTACTAGGCTAATTGCCCTAGGGCCCTTACAAACTTAGCCAAGTTCTTATAATTATTTCCACAATCAGCACCTATTGCCCCATCCAAGAGGGACACAGGTAGAACTCCCAGGGTGAATTTACAGTCACTCATCCAAACGTACAGATTACATTTGAAGAGGGCCAAAGAGGTACTCTGTTTGACATGAAGTGGGAGTCTGTTCCAAAGGTGTGGTAACCTCTGGGAGACAAATCTCTGCCTCCAGCAGGTTTTATTAATGTTACATACCAAGTTAAGGTCTTTAGAGTGAGTAACCCATGTACCATTTGACTTACGGATATGCAGCATTTACAATAATGCAGGGTCAGAGACTGCCTTGTATGCAAGGCAGAGATCACCTCTGAGTAGTCTGTATGAAATGGAATAAAGTGACAGTGATTTCAGACAATCCCCATAGGACAGATGCTGAAGACCTTGAATTTTCCTTGTGAAGAACCTTTGTGGTTTCTCCAATTGTTGCTGGTACTTGAAAAGGTACCTACCAAAAGGGGCATTGTACTCAATTATTGGCCTGATGAGGGAAGAGTACAGGGAGGTTATAACTTCTTTTTTTTCTGGAGGCAATGCCCTTACTTATAAGATGAGTGATATAGAAGGCCCTTCTTACCACTGTAGAGACATGGTGGTCAAATGTAACGCTGCTGTCAACCTGTGTGCCCAGGTCTCTCACCACTGACTGAGTACTTAAGGTGTTGCTATTGATGTGGTAGTTAGCAGAAACATCTCTTTTACCAAAAGGAATGATAATACATGTTTTTGCATTGAGTTTAAGGCCATGACTTTTTCACCAATCATTTGTTTGTGTAATACCCTCTTGTAAGATGTTGACATCATTTGGAGATTCTATGACCACTCCCAGTTTGCAGTCATCACCAAACTTTGTTAGCCACAGACCTTTAGTTTTTGCTTGTACTTCAGAGAAATAGATTCCAAACAGTATAGGTCCAAGGGCTGATCCCTGTGGAACACCATTGGTTACAGGTATGCTGTTGGAGGTGGATTCCCCTATTTTGACTATATGAGTTCTATCAGTGAGCCAGTTAGTGACCATCTAATGATATAAGGGTTGATGCTTAGTTAGGTGAGTTTGTCAATGATGCCTGAGTGGGGGATAGTGCCAAATGCCTTGGCTAAGTCCAGGTACACTGTATGCACAGATTTCCCTTTGTCCTGGGTCTTGGTGACTATCTTGAAGAAGTCCACTAGGTTTAACAGGCATGATATCCCTTTGACAAATCCAAACTGAGTGGGGTCAAATGTTTGGAGATTACCTATATCTTTGTTTCTAAGGTCCATGTTGATTTGTTCTATGGCCTTCCAGATAAGGCTAGTCAGGCTAATATGTCTATAGTTCCCAGGATCAGTGGAAGCACCACCTTTGTGCAAGGGAATAATGGTGGCTGTTTTCCATTCAGCTGGTATGAAGCCAGTGCTTAGACTATGATTGAAAAGAGTACCCAATGGTGTTGCTAATTCATGTTGAAGGCCATGTAGGACTGAGCTTGGGATGTTATCTGGTTCCATAGATACTGTGTTTTTTGGCCTTGGAGAGGGCATTTACAATCTGCTCTTTAGAGATACAAGGTAGGGGACAGGTGGTAGGGATGTCATGGGGTACGTGTGGTAAGGACAGGGGAGTGAAGTACTGTTTCAGCCAACAGGTTCATAAGTTCATAGGTGTGTACTAGGCTAATGGCCCTGGAGCCTTTACAAGCCTAGCCCATAGGATTACCCTGGCATCGTGCCACCCCACCTTAGTTCCCAGTGCCTCTGTTGAGTCGAGCCACTGGAGTGATCCCCACGGTGATTTTTCTATTTCCCATCCACTCATCAAGATTTCTCTTAAAGAGGGCCAGTGAGGTGCTCTGTTTGACATGTATGGGAAGTCTATTCCATAGCATGGGCAGTTTCTGGGTTATGAACCTGTCCCTCCAGCATGTTCTGTTGATTGTGGTAATGAGGTTGAGGTCTCTGGAGCGTGTGGTGTGGAGGGATTGGGATTTCTTTAGATATAGCATTTCTAACAGAGCTGGGTCAGACATGGCTTTGTAAGTCAAGCAGAGATCGCCTCTAAGTAGGCAATATGAGACAGAGAATAGTTGGAGTTTTTTGAGTCTGTCCATATAGACCAAGTGTTTAAGGCCTAGGATCCTCTTTGTGAGGTACTTTTGCGGCCTCTCCAGTTGTTGCAGGTGTCTGGTGAGGTAGATGCCAAATGGGGCATTGTACTCGATGACTGGCCTAATTAAGGAAGAGCAGAGGGAGACAATGACCTCTTTCTTCCTGGGTGCAAAACCCTTAGTAATGAGATGTGCCACATAGAAGGACTTTCTGATCACAGTGGCAATGTGGTGGTCAAAAGAGAGGTTGCTGTCAACCTGTGTTCCCAGATCACTTATAATGCCTTCTGTGTTCAGTGGACTACCATCGATGTGGTAATTCATGGGAACCAGGTTTTTCCCATAGGGGATGACGACACATTTTTTGGCATTGAACTTAAGGTCATGGTTCTGACACCAGTCGTTGGTCTCAGTGAGGCCTTTCTGTAGGATGTCAACATCACTTGGGGAGTTAATAATAGCTCCCAACTTGCAATCGTCTGCAGACTTTGTCAGCCAGAATCCCTTTGTATTGGCCTGGACTTAAGAGAAGTACATACCAAACAGGAGAGGACCCAGGACCGAACCCAGTGGAACTCCACTTGTGACTGGTCAGCACTCTGACTTGGAGTCAGCTACTTTCACACTGTGGGTTCTATCTGTGAGCCAGTTTGCAACCCACCTAGTGATATATGGCTTAATGCCTAGCTTAGTGAGTTTTTCTGTGATTCCTGAGTGGGGGATGGTATCAAAGGCATTGGCCAGCTCAAGATAGGTTGTGTGAATCACCTTGCCTTCATCCACAGCTCTGATGACTGACTCAAAGAAGTCAACCAGGTTGAGCAAGCATGATCTACCCTTCACAAAACCAAACTATGTGGGATCCAGAGTTTGGAGATTCCCTATATCCTTGTTTATTAGGTCTATGATGATGGGTTCTATAGCTTTGCATATCAGACTCATCAGGCTAATGGGGCGATAGTTCCCAGGGTCTGTAGTTAGCTATGTCCACAGGCACAGTATATGTGGTATCATTAACTACCAGTATGACACAAATCTTGGCCTTTCCTTTTAGGTTATGGATGTAACTATAGAATGCCTTTTGGTTGTCCTTTGTTGAGGAAGCTAATTTGGACTCGTTGTTTGCTTTGGAGGACTTCACAAGAAGTCTTATTCATAGGTTAGGTTACTACTAGGCTATTTGCCCTTGAAGGCCATTGTAAGCCTAACCAAACTTTCCAATCCAAAGGTAAGACTCAAACCCTGTACCCTGTCCCTATGAGGTAACCACCTTAACCATTACACCGAATTCTAACGTTACTTGTTTAAGCTGAGGAGGGAGTGTTTCCAGTTTAGGAGGGCTTGCTCCCTCTTACTCTTAGAAAGCAATTTCTTCCTCTTATTGTAAAGCCTGTTAATGGCAGTTGTCCACCAGGCAGGTTTGCTCTTCCTTGAAGAGCTTATTTTGGTCCTATCAAGTACAGCTGAGTCAATGCAGGTATACAGGTGTTTGTATAAAGCATTGTCGTAGAGCTCAGCATAGTTGCCAGTTCCATCTGAGGGAGGAGGTGCAGTGAAGCTGTTTATACCATCACGTAAAAGGATATAATCTGCTTTGGAGAAGTTTTATTAGTTTAGTTGCTACTGAGGTGTGATAGTTACTTTGAATGAGACCTATCTGTGGTCAGATCTCACCAGGGAGGACCTCACAGTGGGGGTGCTACAGTGGTCTGCCATATTGGTAAGCACCAGACTTTTAGGAGTGTCAACCAGCTGGTCCAGGGCATTGGAGTTAAAATCAAGTAACCTTTGGGCAAGCGAGTTTGAGCATGAGTTCTTACAGTGTCTCCATACTCATTTCAATCAGGCTAGCTGGAGAAGTCGTGGGGACGTGCTGGAACATGATATCTGCAGGAATGACTCTGGGGGCAGGAGTAACTAGAACTGCTTGGAGTTCAATTTTAGAATAATGTTTGGGTAAACTTGCTATTAAGTATTTAAATTTCAGTACAAAACAACTAAACTGGAAACCTCCTTCATCACCAGCAAGAACCAGTAAACTAATTATAGTAAAAATGTCACTAATTTGATACTAAAAATTAGTGCAAGCAGTATCAGTACACTCAGCATTAAGCAATTTTATCAAAGGTCTTTTAGCCAAGTGAATAGTTTAAGGGAGAAACTTTGGAAAATGATACTTATGTACTTATTGTCAACAGCCTATAAATGGGGAGGGGAAGTGAATGTGTTGTCAAATTATCATATGGGGAAGGTAACAGCAGATACTTGGTTTAAGAACACAACTACAACAGCATGGGAAGGAGAAAAAAACAATTAGACCCCAATGCAAAGACAAGTCCTGAACTAGCCTGACATACACTCAGTACACACAAATGAAACCAGGTCTTAATAACAGTTAGCTGCACTGCATTTTTGCTGTTTAATTTGTCTATGTACTGGAATCACTAATATAGGCTTAAAGGCCTTGTCTAAAGCAGAATAAGATTGTTAAAATGAATTTAAAATCAGATCAAGAAAGGAAAACACATCTGTCTTTCTCCATCTAGCAGAACTACTATAATGCAACAGCAATTAAAAAAATGCAGCAAACAGCAACTTTGGAATTCTCAGACCCTCAGCCCTAAGCTGACTGACCTGGAACTGCCCCATTGCAAGCAAAAGTCCTAAACTAGCCTGACATACACTCAGTGCATGCAGGTTGAACTTATGGAGCAACCTTTCTAACTTGTTCTCTGAACAGCAATAGAAGTGTATTTAACAGATATTAAATCATGCAACAGCTTAGACAAGGGGATTATTTTTATTCAGCAACAATGCAAATGTGTGTGTGTGTGTGTGTGTGTGTGTGTGTGTGTGTGTGTGTGTGTGTGCGCGCGCGTGTGTGCATGTGTGTGCATGTGTGTGTGAGTGTGTGTGTGTGTGTGTGTGTGTGTGTGTGTGTGAATGTGTGCGTGTGTGTGTGTGTGTGAGTGTGTGTGTTTGTGTGTGTATATGTGCATGTGTACGAGTGTGTGTGTGAGTGTGTGTGTGTGTGTGTGTGTGTGTGTGTGTGTGTGCATGTGTGCATGTGTGTGTGTGTGTGTGTGTGTGTGTGTGTGTGTGTGCATGCGTGCACATGCATGTTCGTGTGTGCGCGCGCGCATGTGTGTGTGTGTGTGTGTGTGTGTGTGTGTGTGTGTGCATGTAGTGTGCAATGCTGCATTTAGGGGCACAGACTAGTTAACTGACTTGCTTGCAGTCTCAAACTCTCTAACCTAGGTATAGGAGACAAGAGTCTTAAGTCCAACCCCAACAACAACAACTGCCAGACCTCAAAATCTTGTTATTTTTCTTTTAAATTTTTAAGCCATTTAGAGTAATCTGCTCTTATCAGTATTCAGTTTTCCTGAACATCTCTGATTTTGCTTCATTTTTAATCCCTGCCCTTGAACAATTGAACAATTAACTTTAATAAATAGGAGTATCATCTTATGAGCCATATTCTTTGGATATGATCCTTGTTCTCCTCAATTTTGACTATTTGGTTATTATTTAGCTGTGAATAAATTGAACAGCATGAAGTTTATGAGTTTAATGTTAATATTTTAGCTATAAATAATTTTTTTTAATTTAGATTGTTTTTTGCAGGCACACAAGTGTGAAATGCACCTTATTTGGGCTCCAACAGTTTATCAAGCACTTAGTGTAGAGTAAGATGATGAGCAGTTAAAAGGCTGATTCCTGTAGTATATGGTTTGATTCCCACAGCCTTTATTAGTGTTCTATGAGACTCTACCAAATTACTTCACCAGACAGTACCCTTGGGCAGAAACGTGACACTTGTGTCCAGTGGGCTGTCCAGGGCTGCTAGCAAATGCATTATAGATTTGATTTTTGAATTACTGCACTCTTTACGTCAATCCCAATTAATACTTTACTATATGCTTTTTGAGCATGAATCCTAGCACACCTGTTGTAGTTTGATGAGTTACTAGAAGCAACACAGTATCAAGGGAAGGGAAATTCATGGTTTTCTCATGTTAAGTCTGTTTTCAGTGTGAGAATGTTTTATTTTGTTTTGCTTTGTTTAGAAAATTGCTGTCAGTATTTTTTTGTAAAATATGAAATAAAAGTTTTAAATGAAATTCAAATCTCTGTGATAATTGTAAATGTAAATTAGAAAATAGTATGTACACCGACAGATTAAAACAATGTTTATGGCAACTTAGGAGGGGTGGTTCCAAGTAACGGGATATTATGGCAGACAGGGGCCTGATTCATTACCCTAAACAGAACGCCATTTGTCGGCAATCCAGCTCTGTTGATTCTGAAAGTGTTTGCCACAAAAGTACAGTATTATTAGCCATTCAAATAGGTCACACCTGTACTTAGTGACGTCAGACGGGATAGCTATTCTTGATGACAGAGAAGACATAGGGAACTCAAGATGAGATGTAGTTGTCCTGAAAACATGTAAGACCCCCTCCCCCCAAAAACACTATTGTTATATGCAATACTTTTGCTTTTTGTGTGACTTGTGGGTTCCTAAACAAAAGCTGCTGCTGCAGCATTTATATTATCTAAACAATGAATTAATTCATTAACAGTCTTGGATTGTGTGATATAGTCTAAATGTATTGGATTTTAGTAATATATTTTTGCAGTACCTTCTATACAGCCTCCAGAGATTGCAAAGGGGTTGACATTTGTCAGGTCATATAGTTTGTATTATTTGGAGTGATGATCAGAAATCTCTGATCTTCTGCATTCATTATGCAGTCACTGCAAATTACTGTAATACAGTCTTCACTTCAAGATCATATTGCAAAGGATTTTTACATTTAGTTAAAAACTGTTACTCTGACAGTTAATGCAGATGACTAAAGCTCCGAATTGTTAATGAGCTGCTTCCTGTGCCAAAGGTACAAGATTTGAATCCTTCCACCATCATTTACCTACTGCATGATATTGGACTGATCAGTTAACCAAACAGTGCTTTGGAACAATTGGGAATTTGGGCAAGGTTCTTTAATGTTCTCCAGGACTAGATGCCTAGTAACTAAGAATCTGTTGTCATTGTTTGCCAGCCATTTCCTGTTGCATAGCTAATCTAGTTCAGGAACCGTTTTAAACACCTTTATCAAAATATCACTTAAGGCATAGGCACACATGCATTAATAGAAAAGAAAACATACCATAGTAAATTTTTTTTCCATTTACACATATACATTACACATTTTCTTTCATTATAACAATTTTCTTTCAGTCTAGTATTACATAAATTGCTCAATTCCTGCCTTGCTTTAAAACTCAGTCCTCTTTCTGAATGTTATTCTCCATGTTTTGTTCCCACAAATTCCATTTATTACAATGTAATTTGCTCCTTCTCTTTTCTAAAGATCCCTCTTCCAGTTCTTTTATCTCTTTTACAATATTCAATACTTCATATACAGTTGGTTTAGATATTAATTTCCATTTTCTGGTAATTGCTTTTTTACAACTAATAGACTTAAACTTAAGGCCTTACTATATCTAAGCAATTCAGATCCTGTGTCCCAGGACCTTTAGTTACAGCTGTTTGCTCCCCCAATATTTCTGACAGTGTACTCTGCAGAGAATTTTTTAAATCTTCCAACTTATTACCAGAGGTGTATCTGGATCATCTAGTGCCTGGAGCTATTCTAAAATTTGCCCCCCTACTGGTTGAAGATAAAAAAAGGGTTCTCAGTCTTAGTGCCAATAAGGTCTTGTGTCTGCACCTCACCCCTTAGCAAACTCTAGCAAGCAGATGTTACAATTTATACCATGCACAGAGAGCTACAGCACTCAGACTTAACTTAAAAAAAGAAACAAAAATATATTTTTTTCATTTTAATCTGTAGCAACCTGCTTGCTACATTTATAGCAAGCAGTTGCTATGGTTAGTCTACACACTGAGCATTAAAGCAGTCAGCTTTGACAACAGGTGCAATATCAGCATCTAAAAGTCAGTATATACTATTACTAAAGAGGGATCAGAATTACCAATTTGTGCCCAGAGAAGCTGCCCCCTTTGCACCACCCTTGCTATGCTACTGCTCATTATACCCCAAAAAAAATATTTGCAGTTACCTCTTTCTTTCCAATCACACTGCCAACATTTGTCAACTACCTGAGGAAAAATTGTTTGGAGTCTGCTTGGGATATGAAAATACCAATGCAAACACTTCCAAGCAAAACTCCTAAACATTCTGGACTTTGTTGCTTGGGAGTCATACATATGTTCACCCATTGTTCCCTTGTAAATTGCTTCCAAGTCTCTCTTCCCAATCTTTTCTAAACCCCTCTGATTGATTCTTATTTTTATCGTGTAATATTTCATACTCCCTACTAATTCTCCCCTTTTTAACAGCAGCTTCTGTTGTAGATGTGACTAACAACTCTACCAGAGCAAATCTTTCACTTAGGATTCCCCTATCCATTCTCTTTGCCTATAATCTGATATCATTCCCTGATAGGGAAAGCAGTCTCTAACCTAGAATCAAAACAACTTCTTGGCCTCATCCCACTTTATTACCTTTCCTTCTCTAGTTATTTGCTCCAAATATCATGGTTCTTTGCCAGTTTTCTCCAATAAATTTCATTCTACTCTTGCCAATTTTCTGCACCCCTACTTGCAGTCATCCCTATTAGAAAAATCTCCTTTCTCCATGCATGCATTGGTTAGTTCTTAGATTACTTTCTGCAACGTTATCAGTATAATATTCTGTATGTTTATTACTCTCCTTAAGGACCTGCATCAGAAATCCCACTCTCCCCTTTTTTCTTGATCCCTCCAGTTCAGCATAATCCTTTGCATTTGAATTATAACCTTCTGTTTGTGTTCTCTGTATGAGCCTTAACCATGTAGCTCTAAAATTTCCCTACAAATCAAGTAATCCTAAACCACCTTGTTCTACTGGGAAGATCAACTTCTCCCAATTAACTCTTTGCCTCTTTCTGTCCCAGATAAACTCCTTCAATTTTTATTATTTATTGTCCACAGCTTTTCTTCTGGTTGATAAAAATATAACCATATAGACAACTAAAGGGACAGGAGCTTGTGGGCATATCCATAAACAAGAACTTCCATTTTCTCATTTTTGTATTATCTTTTGTTTGTTTTTTTCCCACATATCCTTATCTGCCATAACGGAAACCTTTTAATCTATACTCCTAAATACTTAATCTTATCATGTCACCATAAATACAGGTATTTCTGAAGCAAGTCATGAGTGGGTACATAATTTAAGGCTATAGACTTTGTTTTATCTTCATTACTTTTATATGATAAAAAGACATGAAACTGTCTCAAAATGCTCCACAACACTGAGCTGTCCCTTTTTGGATTTATCAAGTACAAAATAATATCATCTGCAAATCAAGCCAACTTTTCTTGATTACCATACCAGCTATATCCTTCAATATGAGTCCCTATTTTTTTTTGCCAGTGGCTCTAAATATAAAGCAAATAACAAAGGGAAAAGAGGACATTCCTGCCTCATTCCTCTATTCAAACACAACTTTCAGAGAGAAATCCTCCAACTTTAATTCTTCTGTTCTTTCAAATATCTGCCTAATTAACCTTATTATTGTATCAGGGAATGCATATGCTTCCATTGCCCTATGAGTCCCAGTTTACTCTGCCAAATGTTTACTTTACATCAAGACCCACCAACAAGAGTGTTATTTTATTACATTTTGCTTCCCTATGGATTATCATCATTCTTTTAATGTTGTCAAATGTTTGCCTCCCCTCCACAGAACAGCACATATCTGTATCTATCAGTTTCAACAACACCTCTGTCAGGCTTTTAGCTAGTACAGACATAAACACTTTATAATCATGGTTTAAAATTGAAATGCATGTATATAAGTCTGGGTCTGATTGTTCTTTGCTGTCTTTAGGATTACAGCCACTACAGCTTTCTTCCAAGATGCTTGTGTTTCCCCTCCTTTTAAAATACTATTAAACACAATCTTTAAGATCTTTATCACTTTCTTCCCTCTAACTTCCAAACTTCCACAGTAATACCATCTGTTCCCTGAGACTTCCCGGAAGATTGATTATATATCACATTTACCTCGTCTCCTATCTTAACTATTAATTTTTGGGCCTCAGCTTCCTCTAATCTTAGCATAATTAAGTCTACCATAAATATTTCTTTTTGTGCTCTTTCTTGGTTTCCACATTTTTCTGCTTTATACAAATTTCATACCATTTCTGAAATATCTCTAATGCCTGTATAGGATCTCTGGTTATTTTCCTTGTCAAAGGCTCCCTAAGTTTGGTGACAAACCTTTCTGCTTTCTGTTGCCCTTTCTACATTTGCTATTCTGAAAATTTTTGTTCTCTGAATTTGTTATAAAAAATGCTTAACAGGAATCATTTTAAACTCATGTATATTATCCAAATGCTCCCTTATTTTCAATTTAACACTCTGCAGTTGCTCTTTTCCTGTTCTGTGAAGTCCCCCCTTATTCTGCAGTGCTTTAACCTTTGTCAGACCATATGAATAATTCCTATTACTTCTTCCCCATATCTCATACTCTTTTATTTCTACCTTATTTTAAACTACATTTTCATTTTATCCCACTCTCTATTTATTCCTTCTGAAGAAATTTCGAGAATATAATATAGACCTATATTTTCCTCATAACTTGAATAATTTCTACTACCTATTCCTTAAATTCCTCTCTTTTTAAAAGGTAGGTAGGAAAGTGCCAGTGTCTTATTTTTACTTTATTACCTTGCATTTATACCTTAGTTTTATCAGTACCTTACCAGAAATAGTTAATGGATATGTCTTGAATCTTTCAATTAAATGAATGTGTTCCTGTGAAATATAATTTCTATCTAGTCTAGCCCAGTTATTATATCTTGGGGAATCATGTACATTTTGTCTGAGTTCCTACTACTGAATTTACATTGTCCATACCAAATTCATACAATTCTTCAGAAATCTACCCTCTTTTATTATATTCCCCTCCTAAATGGTCCCCCCCGATGCATCCTCACTATTGCAAATCATGTTCTAGTCCCCACCTATAAGTAATATTCCCTGCTGAAAGTTGATTATTTCTCCCCAAATAACATTTTTGTGTAATCTTCCTCCCTTGCCAGTAGCCTCTTACTACCACAAATCTACCATTACTGTCCTTTTTTTCTTTTGTATTATCGCTAGGCAATCAGTATTATTACTCCAGTTTACCGTTGTCCCTGATATTCTGCTTAATATCCACTCTGGAATCCTTCTTTTGTCAGATTCACATGCCCATTTCTTTCCAAATGCATCTCTTGTAGCACTGATATTTGCACTCTGCATTTCTTAATATAATTCAATACTCTTTCCTTTTCGTTTATACCTGTATGGCCACTTGCATTCCGATATACTATAGATAGAGTACCCCTTATGATAAAAAGCTATTGTTCACACTTCTTTACATGACAGTTTTTAAATGTATATTTCCAGTTTTTGTCTTACATGTACACACTAATGCTTGACAGACTGATCTTTTATACAGTTGTTTCTTCTCATCTCTATTTGAACTTGTGTCACATTTTCAAGATTCTTGCTTTAATAAAAACCCTCAAAATACATTTTCAAACACCCCCTCTCCTATTAACTTAAAGCAAACACACAAAGCTGTGTACATTTTCAACAGATGAAATTTAACCCTCTAGTAAACTGTAACAGTATAGTATGTGTCAGTTGTTACATAGATAACCATTATACCAATCTCCGTCTTAGATGTTATTTTATTAGTAACTGCGCATAAGTTAAAACAGTGCTGAAAAAGTTAACAGTCTACAAGGTTCAGTGTATTAATCAGACTTTGGTTTCAGCAAGCAGCAGCATCATTTTAAATATTTTTTCAGTGGCGAGCCTAGCCTGTATTCAAACACAGGGGGAGTGGTGTCTTTTATAAGGTCACTCCAGTAAAGACACAGTAACTAACATTTATGTGACTGAGTCCTGAATAGGAGCACTTCAGTTTTCTACAGTTTGCAACAGTATATTATCCAGACATCTGGATCTGGAGTGAGACTGCCATGCAAGAAGGTAGCAGTCCCATAAATTCTCCAAGTCGGTAAATTCCCAGGTTTCATATCTGTAGCTGCCAGCTTCATTTCACCAGTTTTTCAAGTAACTACAGAAGTTTTCCAACCATCTACAGTAAGCAGCATGGCCAACTGTGTCCCTGTGGAACTGGTAAAAAATCTTTCTGTATTACATGCAGTATGGATGCCGTTAGAAAGGCTAGTAAAAAAGTGTAAACAAAGCTTTACTCTTAATCTGTCGGAATGGCCAGATAAAATTTGGGAAAGACTACAGAATTGGTATAAGCAACATATTAGCAAATGTAAAACCTTATTAGAGTACGTTGATAGTCAAGTATTATGCAAATGGATTAGTTAACAGTCTACAAGGTTCAGTGTATTAATCAGACTTTGGTTTCAGCAAGCAGCAGCACCATTTTAAATATTTTTTCAGTGGCGAGCCTAGCCTGTATTCAAACACAGGGGGAGTGGTGTCTTTTATAAGGTCACTCCAGTAAAGGCACAGTAACTAACATTTATGTGATTGAGTCCTGAATAGGAGCACTTCAGTTTTCTACAGTTTGCAGCAGTATATTATCCAGACATCTGGATCTGGAGTGAGACTACCATGCAAAAAGGTCGCAGTCCCATTTATTTTATTTATTTATTTATTTATTTATTAACTTATTTACTTAAATTTGTTGACTGGGAGTGTCTGACTGGACGTAGGTCCATTTTCAGTGGAGGCCCGGGGAGAAAAGCTCCACAGTAAAATAAACAGACAGTAGTTACATTGGATTACATAGCGATTAAAAATTTAACATAGCAATTACTTACAACATATTTACAGATGAAGAACATAGTACATCAGTAGACAACTAGAATCTTTATCTGTGAAGTACATAACAGACATTAACAAATGTTACAATGAGAAGTTCCTGCTGTATAATAAGTACTAGGCTTATGAGCATCTGAGCTTGCTATAATCAAGGTAGTTAGTGGAGTGGAAAGAAAGGTAGTGGTTGGATGGGGTGGATGATATTAGAGTGGGAGTTGCAAGGGCATAGCCAGCATGTTTTTAGGTGCGCTTTTAGTAAAGTTTTGAAGTGGGTGCATGATGGTATGGAGGTAATTGTGGGTGGGAGTGAGTTCCATAATTTGGCTATGGTGCAAGAGAATAGTGCTTCACCAGCAGAGTTATTGGCTTTAGTGATCTGCAAGTGATTTTTGTTGCTGGATCTTAGTGGTCTGGTGGTGCGATAGGGTTGGAGTAGATTCTGGGGGGATGGGACATTTAGTGGATGGTTTACTAGTTTGTGGGCGAGTGAGAGTTGATACCACTGAAGGAGGTGAGGGAGTTCAAGCCAGCCCAGTTCAGCAAGTGAGAGACAGTGGTGACTACGGTAGGATGCCCCTGTGGTGAATTTAGCGATTTTGTTGTAGCAGGTCTCTAGCTTGTTTAAATCACATTGCCTTAGGTTGGTATATATTGGAGAGGCATAAAGTAGGGTGGAGATAAGGTGGGAATTTGCTATTGAAATCTTTGCTGCTTTGGTGAGAAATTGCTTATTTCTGTATAACACTCCTAGTTTTTTGTGGACTTTTTTTATGGTCATGGATATGTGAATGTCAAATTTTAGTTTATTGTCTATTTCCACTGCTAGCAATTTGGTGTGTTCAGTTGGGTATATAGTGCTGTTGTCTTTTGCTGTGATGTTAAAGTGAGAGTTGTTTTGAGTATGTTTGGTGGGTTGGAAGATGAGTAGTTTAGTTTTGTTTGGGTTGAGTATTAATTGGGCATCGGATAACCATGTTTCAACAGAGGAAAAGGCTTCCTGTGTGACATTTTGCAGTTTTGGTAGGGACTGGGCTGAGCAGATGATGGTCGAGTCATCTGCGTATTGTATGAGTGTGCCATGTTTGGTGGCAGAGGCTAGATTATTGGTGTAAACAGAGAAGAGTAGGGGTCCAAGGATGGATCCTTGGGGAACCCCTATGGAGACAGGTAGTTGGGGAGATATGTCATTCTGCCATACAGTGGACTGTTGGCGGTCAGACAGGTAACTCTGAAACCAGTTGGTGACTGATTGTGAGAAGGATAGGTTATTGAGGATAGAGATAAGTTGCTTGTGTGGGACCATGTCAAATGCTTTAGATAGGTCTAGGAAAGTAGTAGAGGAGAGATAGCCATTGTTTTTATGCTGAAGGATAGTGTTAGTAAAGGAGAGTAAGGCAGTGGTGGTGCTATGGTTTGGTCGGAAACCATGCTGAGTACTGGAAAGGAGGTTGTTAGTAAGGAGGTAGTCTGAGACCTGAGAGTGTATGCATCTCTCTAGTATTTTGGAGAGTGGAGAGAGAATAGCTATGGGGCGGTAATTAGTTAGTTCTGCGGAGGGTCCACCTTTGTGGAGGGGAATTATATGTGATACTTTCCACAGTGTGGGAACGTAATTTTCTGACAAAGACCCATAAATTCTCCAAGTCGGTAAATTCCCAGGTTTCGAATCTGTAGCTGCCAGCTTCATTTCACCAGTTTTTCAAGTAACTACAGAAGTTTTCCAGCCATCTACAGTAAGCAGCATGGCAAACTGTGTCCCTGTGGAACTGGTAAAAAAATCTTTCTGTATTACATGCAGTATGGATGCCATTAGAAAGGCTAGTAAAAAAGTGTAAACAAAGCTTTACTCTTAATCTGTCAGAATGGCCAGATAAAATTTGGGAAAGACTACAGAATTGGTATAAGCAACATATTAGCAAATGTAAAACCTTATTAGAGTAAGTTGATAGTCAAGTATTATGCAAATGGATTACATTTGACTGGTATCTTAAACAAAAACATGTGTGGTATGATAGTAAATGTTTATGTTGTAAATAATATGAAACTGCTTTCTGTGTATACTGTAAAAAAAGATCTTTTGATGGTGAAGAACCAGAAGAGGATAATATGCTTACACTATATCCAGATGTTAAACAGTTATGTCCTGTCACCACATGTGAAACATTAATTTCAGAGTTAAAACAACAGTCAAATCAATTACTGACAGAATGTCCTGTAGAGCTTATTATATGCTTTAGAGAGTATGTACAAAAGTAGAATAAAGCCACTGCACATCACAAAACAGATAAGGACAGGGACGAAGTTCATGGTAAACTGACAAAAGAATTTAAGTCCATAGAAGCTTTAGAGTCAGCAGAACAGGTTACTGAGAAATATCAGACAGCCCATGCAGAATTACAGAAAGAAATTGAAACTTTTAAACAGCAGTCACAAGATAAGGAAAAAATCTGGTTAGTAAAGAGTTAAAGAAATAAATTCCAGACCTTAAACAGCAGTTAGCTAAGCTGACAGAAAATAATTTACAGCACAAGGCATATTTTACAACATGCTTACATTTAAAAAAATAGATAGCATACACAGCACAATCTGATGTATGGACAGATGCCTTACTTAAATGCTTTTAGATTTTTATTTCCAAATGTTTTAAAACTTTCATCCATTTAAATCAAAATACTTATAAATTAGACAGTAAAGTAGGGTGTATGACTGCCATTCTCATGGCATATGCATAGAAACACCCTATCATAGATAAGCTGTTCGATAATTTCAAAATCACCATTTCAGATAAATTAATAAAGCAAACTGACCATTTTAAATTAGTGTTCCAGATAATCTGTCAAAAGGTAAAAAAAAAAAAAACAGAACAGATCTAGTGCATAAAAATCAAATGAGAGTAGTTAAAAGCAGTGAAGACATGAAGTCAAAAGAGTGACATGCATGTATTTTCTTTTCACCTAAAGTGCGCCTTGTTAAATGCACAAGAGCAAAAGGCAGACAACAGCAACTGTACATAATGTAAATATATCTGGTTTTAAGCATGTGCTAGCTAGATCAATATCTCTTATTTTTTTACAATATTTAGTAATTGTATAATAGCACCAGGAATAGCAGAGACTCCAGCAGAAAAAGCAAAAGTAATATTACTAATATAAAATTGTACTGGGTACGTGATACTACAAACAGAACTCAAGGTAACTTCTCTTGTCCTGAGGGACAGAAATGTCATATTAAAAACATTTCCTTAGACCAGAGTGTCACGGTCTAAAAAACAGCCAGAGGTCAAGCATATGTTCAAAACTTACAGCATAAAGCAAATGTATTTTTACAAAACAATACTGCAATAAAATATTGCATACTACAAGGGGAAAGGGCACTCTTTCAATTTTGCACTGTGTAAACAGTACTGCAACAAGGTCTAAAATAAAACTACAGGAGGAAAATAATATCTCATTCCCTTTTGACAATACTGGCTCTAATAAAAGACAAAAATATTCTACAAATTGTACATTTACAGGCATAATAGTTACCCACTATGTGGTCATCACAAAAGAGCATTGTTAACTTTAAAAAGAAATTTTCTGCAACATTTTAATAAATTTTTAATTAACAGGCTTCAGTTTAATATTAATGTCACTAAGTTTGTAAACTGGCCATGTATGTACAAATGCAGAAACATTCTGTGCAGACAAAACTGATAGTAAATAATAAATATGCTTGATGTATGTTGTACAGCAAATGGTTTAGTATGTAAAAAGCATTCTTCAGTGTATAAACCATGTTTTCTACAACACTCTGTAATCTGTGTAAATAGACAATTTTGCCATCAAGTTTTAAAATGTTCACAGAGATTGCTCCTCAATTTGTTGGTATTTTATGAGTTTTTCTAAGCAAACACCCCTTGTGGAATGTCTTAGTAATATCACTCATTTGGTGTGACATAACAAAACTTACATTTAATCCAAAAATTAAAATGTCTGTGTCTTTTAAATAAAATCCTGAAGTAATCTGTTTTTAAATTCTTTGTATGAGGTAATTAACAAAAGTAAACAGTTAATTCAACAGTTAAAAAATAATTTAATCAAGTTGGCAGAAAAGACTGTAGTAGACACAGCACATAATTAATGGAATATTTTACAGGATGGTCTGCAAAAGAAAAGGTTGTTAAACTGAATTATACACCCAATTGTAGAAGTAATGTTTGTTATCTTTGTGTTGACTATGTGAAATTGTGTTTTGACTTGTTGTAGCAATAAATAAATAAACAAATAAATAAATAAATAAAGGTTTTGTTTCCTAATGTGTTCTCCGTAAATCATGATAAAAATTATGATCTGACCAAAGAATGCATATCAATGCAAACTGTTTTGTGTGTTTTAAAACAAATATATATATATATATATATATATATATATATATATATACACACACACACACACACACACACACATATATATATATATATATATATAGTTAAGAGCTTTCAGGATTAACATAATTCTCCTGACTAGCTGCCTCCAGCTGCAGACGTCTTGTCTCTCAATGAAAACATTTGCTAATGGAAAAAAAAGCTTAGCATTTTTCATGGCTTTCATCATTTAGTCTTATTTTTTTCTAGCCTATTTACTTACAAAAATCTTGTTTATAGCTTAAGCCAAGGACATTAATATAGACATCTATTTTTTTAAAAAACAAGGGAAATGATAATCGTATTTCTACATATAATATAATCAGTACACTTTTGCACCTCACCCCTACCCCAGCAGCCAGGATCACAGCATTATATTAACTTAAACTTGCTTTTTTACAGCGTTTCTTTCGTTATACTGTAAAAACCTATATTTCCTACAAAAGGTACCTGTTAACTTTAATATCTTTAACGCATACAACAGTCACTGAAAAGACTCCCCTACATTTAAAATATCCCTGACTACACACTATACAAAACTGCTTTACAATATAACACACAGTTTATATTATGAAACATTTTATACAAATACTGATAAGAACAAAAATTGTTTTACTTACAACTTTTTTTCCCTTTAGTGTCTTTCTAAACAATTAAAGACACAACGTGGGGCATATGCTTTACAGTCCACCTACAAGTTTAACAAAGTCAATGAAAGTCCAGTCTTTCCTTGGCCACCTTTACCTGCAAATGATATTTCACAGATGTGATTGCGTCTTTGTCATTTTCCATGTATTCACTAATGTCAGTGTTGCTAGTCTTCTTCCTGATCATCTCCATCTCCTAACACAAGATTCTGGTTCAAGTCCAATGTACTTCTGATTCTTTTAGTCAATTCCTGTGGTTTTTTTTCTCTTAATAATTTTTCTTTGAAACATTGTAAAGGATTTCACTGGCAAAGTCTCTCAATGTGCTGTATTGTCAGAAGTATGAGAAGTAGAGTCCAATTCTCTCAATGGCTCACTTTTTGCTGGATAAACTTTTTTATTCCCTCCTTAGCCTGTTCTGTATCAACAATGTCTTTGATTCTTCAGGAAAACATACTCCAAAGGCCACTGGATACAACAGCTTGAATCTCAAACTTACATCTCAATATTACCTGATTCTTGGGATAAGTTTGATTTTCTTCTTCTAAGTGTACGGTGAATAATCATTTTCCACAAACAATCTGCTGTCCCCAATTTTTAATACATTTCCCTTCTACCCCAGATTTGTCAGGATCAAGTCTTTCTGATGATACGATTGCATGTTCAATAATCTAGGCCTTGATTGCTTTCCTATGGCCAGGTTTAGAACATATACATGATGTGCCCTTTCAGTTAAATCCTGGTGTGGAATACCATTCCAGTTACTTATTTGTGCTTTCATTACATTAATATAGTCCATTCATTCCAGTTCCTTTTTCACAGCACAGTATCTCAGGTTTTCTCTGCATGTGCTGTCTTTCACCTCTACTATTTTTGAAACAACTCTTCTTGAGAAGCCTCATATTCATCCAGCATTTTTTGTTTCAACCTCTGATTTTTGCAGTTCTTTTCAGTTCATCCAAATTGCTGGGTAATGCTTTTACTTTTCCCAAACTTTTCTTATTTGAATTGCTATATTCCATCAGTGTTTCATTATTTTAAGCACCTCTGAGTTCTTCTGATTTATTGTTTCTTCTAAATTACTAGAAGCTTAAGCTTGAGCCAAAGCTGAAGCTTGAATTGATTTTTGCTGAACAGCTGCAGGATCCTTCCCAGACAGTGTTTTGTCTTCACCTTTTCTGGTTGATTTTCTCCTATGTTCTGCAAATTTCTTCTTTGCTGGCATCCAGGCAGCATACTTGCCAGCCAGTAGCTGCATTTTACCTAAATAATGGTTTCAATGACACTCCTTTTTTGTCACTTACTATTTTCATGCAGAGTGAGCTGAAATTAACCAGTTGTTCAATACGCAGCCATCTTGGATGGTCCTAGTTCAGAAAGTGTTAAGGCAATACCACCAGCACACCATTTTTTAAATATAACACAGGCAATTTATTCTTCAACAGCAGCAGGCACTGTATTTACAGATGCAACACTGAAATGGAAAGTTTGTCAGCACCAACCTCTGTATTAGTAATAGATCTCTTTAATATGGCATTTTCAGATGGCTTTTATTTATGCAGAGGTTGTGCATATATTGGCGTAGCATATTTTATTAGGTGGTTAATAGTTCTTAAGGTTTCATAAATAGTCTTCAATTTAAACTGTGCTTCACATGGCTGGATATTTTGGTATGATGCTAGTGATCTCTATGCAGTTTCATGTGGTTCATCCAAAGCTAACAATAAAGTACATGTAATTCATTTCTTCACATCAGTAAGAGGTATAAACAGTCAAATAAGTGGCTATAATTGTGGAATTTAATGGAGGGCTCTCTGCAGATGAAAGTACATTATGCTGTTATCATGTGATTATTTTTAAACAGTCTTTAATCTGGTTTTACAGGACTAGTGTGCATGTGTGTGAATTAAGCTGGAATATTTTGGCTACTGTGTGAGTGTAACAAATTTTAAATAAGTGATTTTGGTCATTATTATGATTTTTGACCTAGACATTTGGGAAGGGTACAGTCAAAATGTAGCAATAAGTGCTGGGTTTGTCTGATATCTTTGAATAAAAATTTCTGACCCTGCTGTGCTAAGGTTAAAAAGACATTTTTTTTTCTGTCTGTACAATACTATTGTGCATTTGTATAAAGCAAACTGCAATACTTTACAGTGGCAAATTTTATCACAGTCAGTCTGGCATTTGGCATAGAGGGTTAAGGCTGTGAGCTGTAGTTTTTGTACTACAAGGTTTGATTCCCTTAGCCTTCATTTACATACTGTATGACCTTGAGTAAATCATCTAACCAGACTTTGCTTCCAAGTTATCCCTTAAAAGGGACATGTGCTCAGTGGGCCTACTTGGATAACAAATGGGTATTATGTGATGTGTACACAGTCAATAAAGTAGCTGTAATTGTTAATTACAGATATTGATGGATTATAATGATATTAGCTTGAGTGGCCTTTTATGGTTGAAATGTTCTGAAATGGGCAATTTTGTTATTATTTTTTTATACATTTCGTCACACTGCTTACTGGAAAAATGTTCAAAACTATAAATTTAAAATGCACTCTAACAAGTGTTGCTGTATTATACAAGAAATATGATTTAAAACAATCAGTAAATCAAAGAACCCATGTATTTCTGTATGGTCCTAAAAATGTGTGCAGGGGGCTCATAGTCTGCAAACAGCTTAGGCTCCAAGGTACATTTAAGCAGCCACTGGCCAGTTGCATTTTAATGAATATGAGTTTCAAGGGAAAAGAAGTTTACTGTTTCTTATGCTAAGCTTGTTTTCCATGTGAGACTGTTCTGTTTAGCAAATGACCATCAGGGGTTGTGCTGTAAAATTTGAAATAAAAGTTTTAAATGAAATTAAACCCAAATTTCTGTAATCATTGTAAAAATAAAGAAGACATTAGTCTGCATGCTGTCAAGTTTGAAAAGTCTTTTTGGTAACTGGGGAGAAAGAGCCATGTAATGGGACACTGGAATTAATGTATGTGGAGGGGGGTCCTGGTCCATTACTCTGCCTATTGCCTCATTTGACCACGATCAGGCTGTTGGACTGAAAAATTCTTCAATAAATAGAATACCAGGAAGAAGAAAAGAGAAGTTAAAAATAGCTGAGAAGAGATTAGAATCTGTAGATTGTGTCAAAAACAGTTAGTGATAACGGTCAACATAAGGAATGAAAGATGGATAGGAAACAAGAGGGCAGGAAAAGAGAAAGACAGAAACAAAGAGGGTAAAAGAGTTGGAAACAAGAAGAGAAAGGATCATTAACATGAGTGTTACAGATGTTTAGACAAATGGCTAACTGTACATCAATACCCAGATTGGAGAACAAGCATTCTCCAGCAGAATATTAATGTACAAGTAATAGGTTCATAGGTTTATAGGTAGGTACTAGGATTTTGGTCCTAGGGCCTATATAAGCCTAGCCAAACAGTACCCTGGCTTTTGCCACCCAAGAAATTATTTTCCCGTGCCCCTGTCGAGCAGAGCCACAGAAGTGGTCCCCGGGGTGAATTTCCTATCTCCCATCCAATCATCAAGATTTTTCTTGAAGTGCTGATGAGGAGCTTTGTTTGCTATAGATAGGTAGTTTGTTCCAGGGTATGGGAAGTCTTTGGGACAGGAATCTGTCTCTCCAGCATTTTCTGTTTATTGTGTTGACAAGGTTTAGGTCCCTAGAGCATGTAGCTTGGAGGGATTAGGATTTCTTTAAGTGGAACATGTCCAAAAGCTCTGGGTTTGATATAGTTTTGTATGTTAGGCAGAGATCGCCTCTGAGTAGGCGATATGCGATGGAGTAAAGCTGGAGTTTTTTGAGACAGTCTGCATAGGGCATCTGTTTGAGGCCGTTAATCCTCTTTGTGAGGTATTTCTGCTGCCTTTCCAGTTGTTGTAGATGTCTTGTAAGTTACATACCAAAAGGGGCATTGTATTCTACAATGGGTCTAATGAATGATGAGTAGAGGGTAACAATGACCTCTTTTTTACTGGATGAGAAACCTTTTGTGATGAGGTGTGCCACATAGAAGGATTTCCTGACTACTGTGGCGATGTGATTATCAAAGGAGAGACTACTGTCCACCTGTGTCCAAAGGTCTCTTATCACACTTCCGGTGTTAAGTAGACTACCGCCTATGTGGTAGTTCATGGGTACAGAGTTTTTACCAAAAGGGACGACAATGCACTTTTTGGCATTGAGCTTGAGGCCATGGCTTTGACACCAGGCATCTGTCTCAGTGAGGCCCTTTTGTATGATGAACACATCGTTAGGAGTTTTGATTATGGCTCCTAGCTTGCAGTCATCTGCGAACTTTGTTAGCCAAAGACCTTCTATGTTAGCCTGTACTTCAGAAAAGTAGATACCAAACAGGAGAGGAGCTAGGACTGAACCCTGTGGTACTCTCCTGGTATCTAATGCTCGCTGAAAAATGAGTCCGCCACTTTATGGTAGCCTATCAAGCTATCATGGAGCTCTGACTGAGAAAGCAGAATGTCTGCCATTATTTTACGCTCACTAAGCAGCTCTTCTGTTGTTTAGCAAGTGTAAAATGTAAAAAATGTAAAGCAAAATAAAAATGTGTTTGTATGTGTTTACGTCTGTGTGTGAGAGTTTATGCATGTATGACTGTGAGAGAGAGATCTGTTGAGCTACTATTTTACACTTGCTAAGCAGCGCTTATGCTGTTTAGTGAGTGTAAAATAAAAAGCATGTGTCTGTGTGTGTGTGTGTGTGTGTGTGTGTGTGTGTGTGTGTGTGTGTGTGTGTGTGTGTGTGTGTGAAAGTGCATGCATGTATGAAAGTAAGAGAAACAGAGATGACTGAAAATAAATGAATCAGAAAAAGGTGTGTGTGTGTGTGTGTGTGTGTGTGTGTGTGTGTGTGTGTGTGTGTGTGTGTGTGTGTGTGTGTGTGTGTCTATGTTGCTGTATGCATATGTGAGTGAATGCATGCATGAAAGTAGAAGAGAGAGAGAGTGTGTGTTTGTGCGTGTGTGAGAGAGAGAGACAGAGAGAAAGTGAAGAGTGAAAGCGATCGAGTGATCCCTGGCGGCATCACATAAGAGCTTTGCATACCTCTCAACCATACCTCTCAGCACAAGAAATCTGGACAGAGCCAAACATAATGAGGAAACAAAGGGCTAAAAATAGGGATGGATTTTAAATATTGATCTTCTAAACTTAGTTGCTAGAATAACAGGGTTTTCATTAGTATGCATTTTTCTGAAGCAGAGATGTATGTGTGTGTGTGTGTGTGTGTGTGTGTGTGTGTGTGTGTGTGTGTGTGTGTGAGCGAGTGAGTGAGATGACTATTGGCTGCAGCAGCAGTAAAGAGGTTTGCATACCTCTGCACCTTTCAGCTGAAGAAATCTGGATAAAATTTAAAATAAAGGAGGAACAAAGGCTCTAAAATAGAAATAGATTTTAATTATTGCTCTTATAAAATTACAAAGTTGCTTAAGTAAAGGATTTATGCTAGCATGAATTTTCTGAAGGAAATAAAAGTCTGAAGGTCATAAGTGTGTCATTATTTAGTAATTTCAATCTTCAATGACTGCCAACCAAACGATTTAGGAGCAAGAGACTAAAAAATAAAGTAAATACCTGGTTACTGTTATATTTTGGATGAAAAATGCTTTATCCAACACCATTAACATATACAACAGCAAGTTTAAAACATTAGGCAGAGGAACTATTTTACATCAAAAATATACTAAAAAATATATAGCAGTAAAAATATATATATAAGTGAAACACAACAATTTTACAGAGAGACCATTCTCTAAGCACAATAATGCCCTCCAGGGTGTGTGATAATGTGTAGTTAATGCCCTTCCAGGGATATTACACATTAACACACACCCTCTCATGCATTATTGCTTGCATAGCCATCCTAGAAACAATATGCATTGATATATAATGTTTTAAATGAAACAACAGCAAAATGGAAACTTAAGAAAAACAGCAGCTGAAATTAATCACGTCTATTGTGCTTTTTGTCCTGAGACATTACAGGACACCATTAATGCAAAGTATATGACCTTGAGGTAACCTCCGAGAAATATTTCATCACCTCTAATCAATTAATAAAGTAAACTACACCTCTATGGCACTATATTTAGGGAAGATGTTCTTCGTGCTTCACTGTTGCAGTCATCAGAATTGGGTTATCCTGCCAGGGGTATCCCTCAGTCGGCCCGAATACCAGAGGCTTAGTATTTCTGTGTCGGTTGCTACCACTTCAGGACTGATGTCAGGTCATCAGTGGTATAAAAACAGGCAGCCGATGCCATTGCATCAGTCTTTCTTGCTGAGGAGCCCGAAGCAGAAGCAGTTTGCACAAGTGCCGGTCGGCCGCTACCTGAGTTTTTCATTTCCGAAATTGAAGTTGAAGTCTTCTAAAGCTAAGTACCCCATTGGGGATTCTTTTTTCTTGCTTTAACTGATGTCAGTAAAAGTTAACAATTGTCTCGCCTGTGGAAAGCAAATACCACACCAAGATTTCCATTCTTACTGTGTCACCTGTTTAGGCCCAGACCATGACATACCTTGCTGCCGCTTTTGTGCTTTATTCAATACCCGAGCTAGTCATCGTCGGGCCCTTATTGTAGCTAAATACTTTCGTTCTCGATCTCCGTATTCCAAAATGGCTTCGGTAAGCCATCCAACTACCGATCTTCCAAAAAAATGTAAGGATAAAGACAGAGACAGACCGCACAGGTCCAAAACTGCCGACGACGCGTCCGTTTAGCTAGTCACCAGTTTGCTGGTACTCAGTGAGATGCTTTCACAGCCCCTGATGCCCACTTTGATGGATTCACAGGCCACTACCGAGACCCATTCGTAGTCCGGTATGCCGCGAGACTCTTCTTTGACTATGGAAACTGCAGTTGTCTTTACCTTGGATGGGTCCGGAGCCGCTGTGCAGGTATCAGCTTCTGAGGAAGTTCTTCGCTCTACCGATATTCGACACAAACTGACGACTTCTTTCGCATCTTCAGTTCTTTCTAAAACTACCGAGTTTCTAAGGCCAAGAGTATGAGCTACGCCTAAAGAAATGACAACCCAAACTCAAATGCCTGCTTCCTTGCCACAATCTCAGATGCTTAAAATGGTGGAAGACCTTATCATGCTGATTAGGGGAAGCCAGCCTTCCCCTACTAAAAGAAAAAGAGACTTGTCCCCAGCAGCTTTATCTGACCAAGAGTCCGACTCTGAGGTTTCTTATTATGAAGACATGCCCTTATCTGCCTATGAGGATTCAGATGCAGAGGAATCCATTCCTTCTGCCTCACCTCCAGATGATTTTTCTTTTGGTGAAATCCTACATACTTTGAGAGAGCATTTCCATTGGGAATACCAGGATTATCCTCAGTCCAAAAAGAGACTCAGGGAATTTTTAGAATTACCACAGCACAGACCCTTAGTTATCCCTCCTGTTCTGGATGTTGTGGATGATGTTTTTATGGAATCCAGTCCAACTCCTAATACTTTACCCCCTGCTCCAAGGAAACCTGACAGGTACTACAGAGTCCCTGACTCACACAAATTTCTCTTCAAAAATCCTACTGCTGACCCAGAGGTCATCTCCTAAGGACCTAAAGAAATAAAAGCAACTACAGCTAAGAATCCCACCCCCTCAGACAGGGATTCCGAGCTTTAGACAGATGGGGTAAAAAAAGTATACACCTCTGCAACTCTTGTCATTAAAGCATTAAATTGTCAGTTCAACATGCTGAAATTCCAGCAACATACTATGGAACTTATTAAGCAAAAATGATCTACCTTCCCTGACTGTGCAGAAAATAAAGAATTACAGGAGCTTATGCATTCTGCAAGCCAAGTCAGTAAGCATACCCTGCAATGTGGGTTTGATGCCCTAGAAGCATCTTGCAGGACAGTAGTCACAGGTTCTGTACTTAGAAGGCATTAAGGAGCAGACCTTGCCAGACCATGTCAAATCAAAATTATTGGACACACCTCTGAACAAAGACAATCTGTTTGGCACCAAAGCAGAAGCGGTTTTAAAAAAGATGGAAGAAAAGGCTAAGTCTATGCAGACAGTCAAAGATTTTTTGCAAGTGCCACCTCCAAGATTCAGTAGGCATTGCCCTTCAAAACATTGGTCCTTTCCAGCCCCCTCAAGGCAACCTCAAACTAGACCTAGGGGAAAGAGACTCCCCCAGACTACAGTCTCAGGGTATGCAGAGATCTAAGCAATGGAGTACCTCCACTTCTAAAACAGGGAGTGCTAAGCCACCCCCTTATGGAAGGAATTCACAATGACTTCTCAATTCCTCCCCTCACCTTCGCCCAATTGCTCATGCCCCTAGGAGGAAAACTTGCCCACCAAGCAAAAAACTGGACCTCCATCACCAACGATCGATGGGTCCTTAACATAGTATCCCAGGGGTATAAATTTTATTTCCACATGCTGCTAACCCCAAAAGGGTACCAAGACCTTCCCATGCTATGGAATAGACTTCCCATACATGTCAAGCAGAGCACCTCACTGGCCATCTTCAAGAGAAATCTTGCTGAGTAGATGGGAAATAGAAAATTCACACCAGGGATCACTCCAGTGGCTCTACTCGACAGAGGCACTATGAACTAAGGTTGGGTGGCACGATGCCAGGGTAATCCTATGGGTTAGACTTGTAAAGGCTCCAGGGCCATTAGTCTAGTACACACCTATGAACCTATAAGGGAGGAAAGACCAAGGGCAATCCTGAATGCCCCAGACTGGCCACGCCAACACTGGTACCCACTACTGCGCAGTGTGTCACTGTTGCCTCCATGGCATTTCCCCAAGACACCAAATCTCCCAGCAGGAGGGACAGGTCTTGCATCCGCAATTGCAGACCCTGAACCTTGCAGCCTGGCTTATACCATGACTTCTCCTCCAATGGCCAGCCTAAGCAAACAGGTACTGGGTGTCATACGTGAAGTCAGATGACCCAGTACAAGAAAATCCTATGCTGACACGTGGAAAAGGTATTGCTCCTGGATCCACACTAAAGGTGCGGATCCAGCACAGCCCTCCTTACCTCTCATCCTGGATTACCTAGCAGACCTACACCACAGGGGCCTATCCTTTTCTTCCATTAAGATCCACGCCTCTGCCATCTCTGCTCATTACACCACTGAGCCACCTCTCTTCTCACACTCTCTCATTAAGCAGTTCCTGAGAGGGGCTAACAACTTAAGGCAACCAAGAAGAGCCCCTACCCCTGCTTGGGACCTTAACTTTGTGTTGGAAAAGCTCACGCTACCCCCCCTTTGAGCCTGCAGCATCAGCAGAGTTAAAATTCCTCTCTTGGAAAACAGCCTTGCTTCTGGCCATCACTTCAGCTAGAAGAGTGTTTGAGCTACAAGCACTTATGGCTGTGGAACCCTTCATTATTTTTCATGCTGACAAGGTCTTCCTCAGGACTAACCCAACTTTTATGCCTAAACTGGTGTCATATGTGGCTCTCAACCAATCTGTCCATTTGCCCACCTTTTTCCCTAATCCTCAAAACAAGGGGGAAAGGCTCCTGCATGCTTTAGATTTGCACAGACAGCTCTGATTCTTCCTTGATAGGACTAAGCCCTTTAGGAAATCTGACCAATTACTAGTCAGCTTTGCCCCAGGGACAGAGGGCAAGGCCATATCAAAGCAAACCATCTCGAAATGGATAGCGCACTGTATCCATTTCTGTTACAAACACCATGGGAAACCTCCCCCTCTGGGGGTCAGAATGCATTCCACTAGGGCAACTTCAAACTCTACAGCCTTTCTCAGAGGAGTCCCTGCCAGGGACATTCTGGAAGCTGCAACCTGGAGTTCTGTTCACACCTTCACCAAGCATTACCACCTGCCTATCTTTTCCAAATCCAGGGTGGGCTTTGCAACCGCAGTCCTGCAGGGCATACTAGCCAGCCCCAACTCTTCTTGACTGCCTCCACCCATCCTTCAGCTTTGGGAATCACCCCAATTGTGATGACTGCAACAGTGAAATACGAGAACATAGTACAAGAACAAAGTACAGCTGTGTACACTTACCATAAATGTAGATGTTCGAGTGCATTCACTGTTGCAGTCCTGGTTTCCCACCCTCCAGCCCTTTTGTCTCTCTCTCTCTCTCTCTTCCTCACTCCTTACAGGGATATTGGTATTTACTTTTAACTGGTGGTGTTTTTCCACCATAACTTAGCTCCCTATTTGGGGGCTCCTGACATTTGGGGCAAGATAAACTGATGTAATGGCATCAGCTGCCTGTTTTTATACCACTGACGACCTGATGTCAGTCCTAAAGCAACAGCAGCCAGCGCAGAAATACTAAGCCTCTGGTATTCGGGCCGACTGAGAGCTACCCCTGGCAGGATAACCCAATTGTGATGACTGCAACAGTGAAAACACTCGAACATCTACATTTATGGTACATGTACACAACTGTACTTTTCTATTGATTCTCTATTGTTCACCTCTTGAAGAATGCATTTTCACCACCTCCAGCCTCAGATTCAGAACCTACTGAATTGAAACAGTATCACCTTTCACATATGTGCATTCTCCAAAGCTTCCTTCAGATCTCTGAGTACTTAAAGAAATCTGCATGTATGTTAACTATTTATGAAAGTAAGGAAATGAGTGCTACAGTGGAAACTGAGAAGCAGCCTAACAATGTAGTTAAATAATCTCTCCCTACTTAACCATACCTTTATTAAACATGGGAAAAGTGAAAAATGTGCTAGCAACAGGAGAATACTTTGTATTTTAGGTCTTATCCCACTACTGTGCTGGTGGTGCTGTGGTAGCGTTGTCGCCTCATACCAAGACGTTGTCCCGTTCGATTCTCAGCTAGAGCGTCTTCTGTGTGGAGGCATACGTGAATGGGCGTACCTTCATTGAAGGTTGTGCATCAGGGCTGGTAACCCGGTACGTAAAAATCCACTACCAATCATTAGCTGACTGGAGTTCCGCTGTGGTGACCCCTAACCGGGAAAAGCCAAAAGATACAGTCAGTTACAGTCATCCCACTGTCATGTCTTGACACAATTTCATTGTTTTTCGCAAGCTACTCACAATCTTTTCTTGATACAATTTCATTACTTTTTGCATGCCATATTTATATATTTAAAACTTTGGTTATATCATTGCAACACAGTAAGATATTGTATTTTTACAGCATGATGTACTCACTTATGTGCAAGCAGTGTCTGGAACAGACGCATTCCTATTACACTTATCTAGTCAGTACAAGCAAACAAGAAAGCAATTAATGAACACATACATAGCAATTAGGTGCCAGAAAATAGATTGTAGTGTGTGTGTGTGTGTGTGTGTGTGTGTGGGGGGGGGTAACAGAATGACTCCATATCATTATTTTGTAAACAAGGCTGCAGCTGTTCATGGAATAACCAGGGGAAATTAATAAACTGGGTAACCTTATTAGAACTAATGACAAGCCATATGCAGCACATTTTCCATCATGATATGCTTAATCTTGCTAGAGGTAGATAGTTTTTTGGAGCTATGTGTAGCACCCTCACAGCTGACTATCTGCTGCTTTTTGTGCCTATCCTTCATCACTGGGTGAACTGAAGCTGTCTACCTACCCCCAACTTACCCCAATTATGTTGGGGCCAGCTAGGAGATTGAAGTGTCCAGAAGCACCATCATACTCCTGCAGAGGATTTTTTTTTACCTATTACTCCTCACCCCCTTGCTACCCAGTAACATGCTGAAGGTGAGGGAATACAATGGGTATCAGTACTGGACTGCCCCTCACTTCTGCAAGGGATTGATTTGTAATTCATAATTTTTATTTTAAATTGTGTAGAACACTTCGGAATTATGATTTGAAAAGCCTTAAAATAAAGTTTGAATGACTGATTGTCATTCATTTCTCTAAAACATATGCTTGAAAGGAGACAGCATATAGTTTCCTTTCATTTATTCCCATTCTGACATCATAGTTTCATTCATTTATGTTAGTAAGTAGAAAACCTTTGTCCTTTCTGTTCCTGGTTTGATCATCAGTGTAATCTATGAAAACAGTTGCTTATTTTTCATATTACTAAATAATTGACTCTAGGTAACATGATAAAAATTATACTCATGCAGATTCACAAATCTAACCTCCCACCCTGCCATCTTCTTTATTCTTGTTCAATAGCCCACTGCTGGAGCACTCTGCCTCTATCAATTAGAAAAACTCAAAATCCCGCTTCTTTGAAAACTTCTCTTCACAACTACCTATCCTCAAGCTGGAAGTGAACCTGCACCAAGCCTGCTTAGAATATGCATACTACACTATCTGTTATCAACCTTACTTTACGTGATGAGAAAATACTACTGCAGACTGAGATTATAGAGAAATTAAACAATGTAAACTTTTACTTGTACTGATTGACTGTTCAGATTATACTACTGTACATTTCTCTTACGGTTTTTACTCTGTAATTCACATTTTTGCAATTTTTGCAGTTTACTTTGAAATTCTAATTTTTGTAATTTTGTAATTTAATTTGTTAAATTGATGCACTGTGGAGTTTTTCTCCCAGGGCCTCCACTGGAAATGGATTCTCTAAGGTCCAGTGGACTTTCCCAGTAAACAAAATGCAACTAAATAAATAAATAAATAAACAGATTGTTTTAGTATGTCATCCAAAGCATAACAAATTTTGAATATCATACCAAAGCATAACATAAAATATTTTATCTGCAGAATAGTCTTGGTTTTCATACAGTCCCTGCATAATACCTACTGTAGCCTTATTTTCTACAGTCTCTCTAAAACTATGTTCAGTTTATTTTCTTTGTTTCAGATGCATGATGAACTCCAGCTACTCTATAACTTAATGCAGTAACAGTGCCATGGACAACTTTTTGGATTCATCAAGGTGAATTTAAAACTCTGGCTAGCTTGCTATATTGTCTCACAAAAATCTTGCAATTATAACAAGACTTACCATAGCTCTCACTGTAGCTCTCTTTTCATTTTGCTATGATACAATTTTACCTTTGTCATTCATTATGAATGTTGGTGGAATTTTGATAACCTATATACAACATAACTCCTGCTCACACAGTCCTTTACTATCAGCTTGTTTAGTTGGCTTGCTTGTGCACAAACACTAATGTTACAATTTAGGCTATGTTCAACTATTTTATATTTCTCAGTACTGCCCATATATATTTATATGTATTTGTTACATATTTTTGAAATCTTGTGTATAATTTGAAGTATTGCTTTCCAGGTTTCCACTGAAATGGTGTCCTCTCAGGTGGATGAGCTAGTATAGAAAATAAACAAAACAGATGCATATTTATTTGTCCACAATTTAACATATACACCTATGTTATTGGGCCTTGTCCAGTATTTTGTGTCCACTCATTTACACACCCTGTTTGCTACTCTACACTACTAAAGCTTAATGAACTTATAGGAGGCATGTTCATGTTGTGGAAGTGACATTTATGTACATAGTTTGGAGCACAATTGAATTTTCATTCTCAAGCCTTCAAGTACATATGGGTTTTCCAGTTAGCTACCTTCTCTGTAATAATTCTTGAAGTAAGCATTACATGTAACACTACTTTCCACTAAAGGTTACTGTGAGCTGATGCTACCTTCCACAACAAAGTAGGGAACATTGCCAGAGACAATCACAGTGATTGGTCTGTCACAACCACTTTGATTCTACTAGATTGACCTATTATTAAAACCAAGATCAGGGACAGACAGAGAACTATAAAGTGTTTCTCTTTTAAGAGCAGTGTCAACATTGTTGTTATTAAAACAATGCTTACAATTAACTACAGTCTTTTTATTATTATATAATATATTTTTTATTTCCATACGATGGCAAGGAAAGTCTAACTGGTTAAAAAACTCTTTGCAGCCAAGGTCCAGCTAGAAATGCTCAACACAAAAATTACGCACTATCATAATTAATACAAAGAGTAAAAGGCAAAGGATTACAATTGCAGTACAGAGACATAGAATTAAACAAAAAACTTTCAATAATATAAATTAACATAATTTAAATTCTACAATATTATGAGAGGTCTACACTGACATACCTTACAATACAGTAAGTGGATGTTTCTGAGTAAACAAAATTGGGTACTTTAATTTGATGCCATACTGATAAATATGGTTAAATGAGACAAAGGTATAACATTTGATTAGTACTTAGATAAACTTTCAAGAGTGAGAAATAATATGAGACTTGTATTCTGAAACAGAACAACGGTTAGAAGGCAAATAATTGCATACAGTTTCATTAGGCTGCAGTGAAACAGTAAGCAGTAAATTAAATATTAGTTTTTGTTTCTTGCAGTTAATGTATTATTCTGGAGTTGAACAGAAGCATAGCCAGGAGATATTTAGGAAATGTTTAAGCTGATTTTTGAAAACCTTTTGTATTTCAAAAGTTTAGTGGTAAAGTTTTTCCCAAGTTTGAAGATATAGCAGGAGTCAGAGCTGGATCATGGTCAAATGGGGCCCTAGGCAAGGTAATGAGGGTCTATGTTTAATCATCAAACAGCACGTTCATCAAACACTAATCATCAAATCTTGCTTTAATTGAACAGCCATATAGTCATAACGATTTACATTGAATGATGATAGCTGGCCAACATAAAGGAAGCGTAATGTGGAACTTACAGGTAACTTAGTTATAAGGAAACCTGCCCTTTTCCCACTGTAGTGCACTCTTGGAGTTGGTATACACATATAATTAGTGGGGGGGGGGCTTGCCCCCCCACATATAACAAGTATCCACTGTTCACCTAATCTTCCTGTATTCTGTCTCCTATAGTTTGTTGAGAAGAGATCTATGCCTGGCATACAGGGCATTGTCAGACTTTGATGGACCTCCTGTATATCCGCAAAACAACAGCACCTGAATTACCTATTCTAAAAAATTCTTAAATCATGCCTGTGATAAACTAGGACCTGCTAGAGAAACAGGTATGTATACAACAGACTACCCCAGCTCTGGAACAGGCTGCCCATCCATGTGAAGCAGAGTTCCTCCCTAACCCAATTCCATTGTTACTTGGACAGTTGGATGGGGAACAGGAAAAACACCCCTGTTTTGGCACCTATGTCTCTAATGGACATAGGCAGCCTGTAAATGGTTTATCTCCCAAGCTCCTGTTTACACTTATCAAGGGTACAAGAACTTGTCAGAGATTTGGGATGCATGGCTAGGCTTAAAAAGGTCCTTGTGGTCATTAGCTTAGTAAACACTTATGAACTTATGAACAGCCAGGAAAAACACACATTCTGACTGTAAAATCACAACCCAAATGCATAGTATTTTTATTAAATCACAGTTTTACACACAAAATTAAAAAAATAAGCCAAGCAAAAAGAGCAGAAGCACATATAATCCTTATCAGAAACCAGTATTTTTAAAGTGGAATATCACAAATAGCAGTTATTTTCTATATATTAAGGTAGATCAGAAATAATACCACAAATATTTAATAACAATACTTGAGAGGAAGAGGTCCCCCAAAGGGGTCTTACCTGTTAGGCAAGAAGCCTGCTGTTCCTCTAGAGCCAGACAAATGATTCTCCCTGAGGAGGCAGGAAAATACTAAATATTTACCTCACTCTGATTGCTGGTATACTTCCCTCCAAAAAGGATGCAGCCTATCGACAGTAGTCAGAGGGAGGGAGTTATCGCTTTGGCAAGATGGTCAGGTAGTGTGACCTTAGTAGGATACTACCCATAAGCTACTGCAGCAGTGAAATGAAGAGCATTGGCTAATACTGTATTGCCCCAGCATACACCTTCAAAGTCAACACAGACAGTTTGTAGACAAATGGGGCCCTATACAGGGTATTGACTCAGGCCCTGCCAGCCATATCAATATCCCATTACTTGGCTGTCTCTCCAATTACCATAAACACTATTTAAACCTGTCAATATCCATACCATGTTCTTCTTTACATTTGCAATCAGAGATTTGGATTTCATTTAAAATAAATATTTCAGATTTTACAGAGAAAACACTGATAATCATTTTCTAAACAAAACAAAATGCTCTCATATTGAAACAGACTTAATATGAGAAACAGTAAACTTCTCTTCACTTGAAATTCACATTTAGTGGGAAACATTTGGCAACTCAAATACTAATTATTATTTATGTGAAAGGTGCAGGAATTCAAAAGACAAATGTGCAATGCATTTGCTAACAGCCAAGGAAATAACCATTGGACACGAGTGTCCCTTTTCACTTATCAAAGGTGTCATGAAAGAAGATACTGCCAGCCTAGCTATCTGGAATGTTGCAAATAATTATATGTCATTTGTGAATATCAACATGATTCATATGCTTGTGTTAGAAATGTATTATAACTGTATGGCATACAGTATAAGATGGTTTGTACAGACGTGTGCTGAACAGGTATTTTACAAAGTGATGTTTAAAGATGTAACCATAGCATGCCCTACTGGATTAGAACAGAAATGTACCTGCACTATTGAAACTGCTTAAATGTATATATTTTAACAATGGAAACTGGAACACAAGAGGTTAACTTCAGAAATATAGCTGAAATTAAATTACCTTATGGTTATGCAACAAAAAGATGGTATCTTTCAGTTTCATTGCAGTAACACACGCAATGTCTAGAAATAGAAGTCTCCTGTATTGTCTTGGAAGTGTTTTATTGTTTTATGACTTCTAGGATCTGCCTTAGATCTAATAAAAGTGCTTGTTTATATATTTTCACAGATAGATGCTAAATGCTGCCAGCTGCATCAGTGGGGATTTTCACCAGGGACAGAGTCAGATGACAAGAAATGATGTCATCCTGCAAGCTATCCCAGCAGTAATATTTGAGATATTAATTTGGGAAGTCTCTTAGTGAGAGACTGTATTCTGCATTTTAACTTTGATCTGACAACATCAAGATCCACTCACCACATCTGCCTTGCTTGCTCTGAAGTAAGTTATTGGGGTACAGTAATTCTTTTAGATATAGTCAGGAATATAGCAAAGCTTAGCTTAGATGTTTTTCTTTACTTATTTGAGACTGTGCTGCAATAATGTTTGAAATATTTCCTGTTATTTTGAACTCTAGTGTAACTGTAAGTATATATTAAGTATTTTCTTGTTCTTTTATTTATTAGTAAATATATTTAAACCTTTCATTGTGGCTGGTCTGTCTTGACATATTTAAGCTCTGAGAGTACTTATATATTTCTTTGGTGACACTGTGTAGGCCACTCCTAATAGCCTTGCTCTTGGTCAAACTACCATTTGTATTGATAGTACCATTACACAGTAAGATTGGACTTCCTTTATCAAGGGCCTTAAAGTAGCTGATAAGGAGTGGGTACTTTATAGTTTGGGCAGAAGGGGTCATAATTAGTACACCTGTGCCAGCCTTTCCAAGGTGTGTGTGTGTGTGTGTGTGTGTGTGTGTGTGTGTGTGTGTGTGTGTGTGTGTGTGTGTGTGTGTGTGTGTGTGTGTGTGTAAAACAAATCTCCTAGAGTGTGTGTGTGTCAGCTACTTGAGCAGGGACATGAAACATTGGTTGGACAGAGAGAGTTTTGGGAGACATTGGCTTGGCCACTCAGCTGAGATCTCAACTCTATAGCTGTGCCAGTGGGGAGTCTTATTGGGGATCTGGAGAAAGAGGGAGAAGCCAGCCCCGGATTGACTGTAGTCTCTACGTGGTCTCAAGGGAAATTACACGATGCAGAGAGCTGCATCTGCAAATACTGTGTGTGTACTTGTCATCCTCCCAATGTACATCCCCCACTGGTGCTAGTAGTGAGGACTGTGGCTCCTTGATTACTGGGCCAATGGTGGGGTGTCACATATATTGGTTGGCAGTGTTGTGGACATTTAATTCATGTAGCCTTTAAACAGTGGTCACTAAAGTAGGTGTTTGTACTTTCACTCAGCCACACAGTGAACATTCAGTTTCATATCACAATAGTTTTATTTGTTTTTGTTGGCTTAGCTAGTCAGGCAGAGCAGGCAAGGATGTCAGCAGAGGAGTATGGCAAGCTGACAAGGAGCCAGTTAGCTGAGATGTGCCAAGGCAAATGATTTGGGCATGCCAACCTGACTAAAGGAGAAAGGATTGCAGCCTTAGTCACACTTGCATCACATACCAGCAACCAGGAGGACCACCAGACTGGCCTCGGGGAAGTACAACTCTCAGAAAATGGACAGTTCAAGCTTTCCACAGAGGACTTAAAAATCCATCTGGAGTTAAAGAGACTTGAGCTGGAGGCCAAATGTTTGGAAATAAAATCAGCAGAGAGACTGAGATGTCTGGAAGCTGAGGAAAACGAGAGGCAGAGGCAACATGAAAAGGAAATGCTGAGTCTTCACCAGGATTATGGAGGTAATGGGGAAGGAAATAACCAAACCCCAGAAGCAATAAAGGTCAGTAAATGTCTTCTCCAATTTACAGAGGATGATAATTTTGATAGTTTTATTCATATGTTTGAAAGGGTATGTAAACAGTATAATGTTGACCAAGGGCTCTGGGTACAGTTCCTGACCCCCTTACTCCATGGTAAAGCTGTAACTGCTATTTCTAAATTGTCTGATACTGATTGCTTAAATTATAATACAGTTAAAAATTGTTTGTTAGAGTGTTTTAAGTTAACACCAAAGTTTATAGGAACAAGTTCTGTGAGCACAGACGCAAGGCAGATGAAAGTGTGTGTGAATATATTACTGAGGTAAGCACTTATTTTCATAGATGGGTGAGTGAGTGTCAGGTCACCACTTTTGAAGGACTGGCAGACCTTTTAATGAGGGACCAAGCCCTTAGCACTTTGCCTGAGGACATGAAAATCTGGTTGGCAGATAGGCAATGCAATACCACAGATAAGTTGGGGGGAAAGGGAGATCTATACCTAGCAAGCAGGACATCACTGCACAGGAAAGGGATACCCAGTGATGCTCATGGGTTTAAGGAAACACATGATGGGCAGACTAAACCACCCCAACAGAGTCTGCCAGTAGCAGGGAAAGCCACTAGTTCAGGTATACAGCCAGAACTAAGGGTTAAATGTTTTAAATGCAACCAGTGGGGCCATGTAGCATATAGATGTCCATGGAGGCAAGGTGGGAGAGCCAGTAAGTGGGAATGACAGAATATCAGCAGTAAGTTGTCTGGAGCTAACAAGGCTACCAATCTACCACAAGAGGTTATAGCCTCTCTTAGCAGATGGGAAACAGGCCACTGCTAGGAGAGACACAACCTGTGACCTAACCATTGTGAAGCCTGCAATGGTTAAAGAGGAGCACTACTTACTTGGGCAGTCTACTCCAGTCAGAGCTTTAGGAGGGACCCCATTCCAAATACCTTTGGCTAGGGTTCACCTTGACTGGGAGGGTGGAAAAGAAAGCAAGCATGCAGGTGTGCTTGAGGATATCCCTGCAGATGTCCTGATAGGGAATAATTTTAATGATGCAGTACCTTGTGTGCATGCAGTTACATGCAATCAGACTTGGAGACAAGCATGTGGGTTGGTCTGCTAGCCTGTGTGTGTGTGTGGGGGGGGGGGGCAGACAGACTGCAGACTTGAAGCCAGGACTGGTGTTGTGATTACTTCAGAGAGGGAGATACCCTGTAGCAGTGAGACTGAAGGTGAGCCACAGCTGCCTATGGGTACTGATGTTCCCTTGGACAGGGTGACTGCAAGGGCAGAAGTGAGTAGTAGTACCCAGGCTGACAGTGAGTTAACATTGTTAGAGAATACCAGACTTCCTATGGAATGAGAGCTGGGAGGGGTTACAAAGACAGAGTTGAGACAGGCTCAGCTCTCAGACCCTACATTACATGGCCTGAGAGAGGCATCTAGTGAGGTACCTGATTCTCAAGGAAAAGGGGAAATCTTTATACTGGGACAAAGGGTTACAGTACAGAGAGTGGACCCCTGAGGGAAATCTAGAGGGTGAGAGAATACAGCAGTTGATAGTGCCAAGAGCCTACCATCTGGTGCTTCTAGCCATACGCCATTATTTTCCCTTTGCAGGTCATATGGGCATGCATCATACAAAGAAACGTATTATGCAGAACTTTTATTGGCCTGGGATTTCTAGGGATGTAACAGGGTACTGCAGGACCTGTGAGCAGTGCCAAAAGGTGGGCAAGGCAGGGGACAACGTGAAATCTCTTTTAATGTTTTTGCCTGTGATAGAGGAGCCATTTCAGAGGGTAGCTATGGATATTGTGGGGCCTCTGAGTACCCCAAGTTCCACAGAAAAGAAGTATATCCTAGTGGTAGTAGGTTATGCTACCAGATTCCCTGAGGCAGTGGCTCTGTCCTCCAGTGAGGCAGAAAAGGTGGCAAATGCTTTGTTAGAGATTTTCAGCAGGGTAGGTTTCTCAAAAGAAATACTGACTGACAGAGGTACCAATTTCATGTCAGACCTGCTGGCCTGTCTGTGGAAGCACTCTGGGGTGAAGCACCTAAAGACCACCCCGTACCATCCCCAGACTAATGGTCTGGTTGAGAAGTTAAACTCTACATTGAAGACCATATAATGGGCATTTGCAGATGAGTTTAAAAAAGAGTGGGACAAATATTTGCCCCATCAGTTGTTTGCTTACAGGGAGGTGCCTCAGGAATCCACAGGTTTTTCACCCTTTGAGTTATTGTGTGGGCATAGGGTGAGAGGACCTCTAGATTTGATTCATGATGACTGGAAGGGTGAGTGTGAATCCCACAAGGAGTCTGTTGTGGCATATGCCCTAAACCTCAGGACAAGGCTCAGGGAACTCATGGGCTTGGTCTAGGAGAACCTGGCAGAAGCCCAATAACAGAAAAAAGGTCTGGTATGACAGGAATGCTCAAGCTAGAGAGAATGCTGCAGGCAGATTGGGATGCACCCTTCAAGGTGGTAAGGAAGGTCAGTGATGGTAACTACATGACAAAACTGCTAAGCTGGAGGCAAGGTCATAAAATGTACCATTTGAACATGATGAAACCTTACCATTATAAGGAGGCCATGGTGCTAAGTATTTGTAGTAGGAGGCAGGAGGAGTCTGAGGGGGATCTATGGCTATAGGGAGCCAGCCAGAAAAATCCCGAATTACTATGGTGGAGCCTAGGATTGCAGGCATATGAAAGGACAGTGCAACACTGTAATGATGTCAGCAATGCAAAGGCAGCTGGGATCTTAAGACAGGGAATGGGATAATGTATTTCCAGATAGGTTTATCCTCTCAAGCAGCATTTCTCAAGGGTCACTTGAAAACTAGCTTGAGGTTTCGGTGGGGGTGTGTGGGGGGGGGTTACAAAAGAAGATGCTGCCAGCCCATCTATCTGGAATTTTGTAAATAATTATATGTCATTTGTGAATATCAACATGATTCGTGGTGCTTGTGTTACAAATGTATTACAACTGTATGTCATATAAGATGGTTTGTACAGACGCAGCTGAAGAGGTGTTTTACAAAGTGCTGTTTAAAGCATGCCCTACTGCATTACAACAGACATGTACCTGCACTATTGTAACTGTTTAGATGTATATATTTTAACAATGAAAACTGGAACATGAGAGGTTAATTTCAGAAAAATATCTGAAATTAAATTACCTTATGGTCACGTAATAAAAGGATGTTATCTTTCAGTTTCAGTGCAGTAACAGATACAATGTCTTGAACTAGAAGTTGTTTGTATTGTCTTGGACGTGTTTTATTGTTTTATGACTTTCAGGATCTGCCCTAGATCTAAGAAAAGCCTTTGTCTATGTATTTCCACAGGTAGATGCTAAATGCTACCAGCTGGATCAGTGGGGTTCACCTGGAGTAGAGTCAGATGACAAGAAATTATGACATTCTGCAAGCTATCAAGCAGTAATATTTGAGATATTAATTTGAAAGTCTCTTAGTGAGAGACTGTATTCTGTATTTTGACTTTGACCGGACAACATCAAGATCCACTCACCACATGTGCCTTGCTTGCTCTGAAGTAAGTTATTAGGGTACAGTAATTTTCTTAGATACAGTCAGGAATACAGGAAAGCTTAGCTTAGATGTTTTTTTTTTCTTTATTTATTTTAGACTGTCCTGCAATGTTGTTTTAAATATTTCCTGTAATTTTGAACTCTGATGGAACTGTAAGTCTATACTGAGTATTTTCTTGTTATTTTATTATTTATTAGTAAATATATTTAAACCTTTCATTGTGGCTGGTCTTTCTAGACATATGTATGCTCTGAGAGTACTTGCATATTTATTTCATGACACTGTATAGGCGACTCGTAATACTCTTGCCTTTGGTCAAACTACTATCTGTATTGATAGTAACGTTATACAGTAAGATTGGACACCCTTTACCTTATAGTCTGTGCAGAAAGGGGCATAGCTAGTAAACCTATGCCAGCCTTTCCCAGGTGTGTGTGTGTGTGTGTGTGTGTGTGTGCGTGTGTGTGTGTGTGTGTGTGTGTGTGTGTGTGTGTGCAAAATAAATATCCTGGAGTGTGTGTGTCAGCTACTTGGGCAGGGACATGAAGCACTGGAGAGAGAGTGTTGCAGGTTTTGGCTTGATCACGCAGCTCAAATCTCAACCCTTTAGCTGTGCCAGTGGAGAGTCTTATTGGGGATCTGGAGAAAGAGGGAGACACTGGCTCCATCTGGAAATACTGTGTGCGCATTTGTCATTACAAAGACAGAGTTGAGACAGGCTCAGCTCTCAGACCCTACATTACATGGCCTGAGAGAGGCATCTAGTGAGGCACCTGATTCGCAAGGAAAAGGGGAAATCTGTATACTGGGACAAAGGGTTACAGTACAGAGAGTGGACCCCTGAGGGAAATCTAGAGGGTGAGAGAATACAGCAGTTGATAGTGCCAAGAGCCTACCATCTGGTGCTTCTAGTCATACGCCATTATTTTCCCTTTGCAGGTCATATGGGCATGCATCATACAAAGAAACGTATTATGCAGAACTTTTATTGGCCTGGGATTTCTAGGGATGTAACAGGGTACTGCAGGACTTGTGAGCAGTGCCAAAAGGTGGGCAAGGCAGGGGACAACGTGAAATCTCTTTTATTTATTTATTTATTTATTTTCTATTTATTTGCAGTTGGTTTACCAGGATAGTCCATTGGGCCAAAAAGAACCCGTTTTCAATGGAGTCCTGGGGAGAAAAGCTCCAGACAATGTAGGTTACAGTAGGTATTAGGCATATTTAAACATTGTTAAAGTCACAGTAGGCAAAAATCAAATGCTAAGCAAAACAGTTACAATAAATTTAAGTTTTAAAAGTAAAAAGAAAACTGATGACAGATTATATCAAATTATACATAAATTCAAATTCTACTAGAGTTATTTAATAAAGAGAGTTCAACATATGAGAGTGCAGAGTATTCTTATGTATTCATTAGTGATGAACAGTGAAATGGGAAATTATGGATAATGAGAGAGAGAGAAGTCAAGAACGTCAGCAGGAGTCCAGGAGATGGGTATTTAAGTAGGGTGGGAGCAAGAGCACTCCCACTGGGAAAGTAGAAGTGAATGAAGAGATTTTGAACATAAGATGGTTAGAGGTAGTAATGGATAGATGAAGGTATAGAGTTCCAGAGACGAGCTAACCCATGTGAGAGAAGGTATTTGCCAGGTGGACGGGTTGGTTTGTACACTTCAAGCAGATTTTGGTTGCTGAACCTTAATATTCTACCAGGTTTGTGCATTTTAAGCACAGAAGAGAGCGAGGACAGAGGAGGGTTGAAAATAAGTTTGTGAGCAAGGGATAGTTGTGTATAGGAGAGCTGATGGGGTAGTTCTAGCCATTTTAGTTGTTGGAGAGAGGAGCAATGGTGGGAGTAAGTCCTTTGGTTGGTAGCAAACTTGGCTATTTTATTGTAGCATGAGGTGAGTTGTTTTTTCAGGGAGATGTGTAGATTAGTTAGTAGTGGAGCTCCATATAGAAGGGAGGGAATAAGAAAGGAAGTAGAGAGTGATTTTAGTGGTGGTTGTTAGGTAGTTTTTTGTCTATAGAGCATCCCTAGCTTTTGATGTGTTTTTAATATTGAGTTGTATATGAGAGTTGAATTTTAGTTGGTTGTCAATTAGGACTCCAAGTAGTTTGGTCTCTGTCACTAGTTCCAGGGGAGTGTAATTTTCACTAGTAATTGAGAATGAGTTTGTATTGAGAGAGTTGTGTTTAGAAGGGGTGAATATCATTAATTTAGTTTTAGTGGGGTTGAGTGCTAAATGATTTGCTTTCATCCATAGTTCAGTGGTAGAGAAAGCATCTTGAGTTAGTTTTATGAGAGTGGGGATGGTGGAGGCCTTGCAGATAATGGTTGAATCATCTGCATATTGGATGATATTGGAGAGAGGGATGGCTTTGTGGAAATCATTTATAAATATGTTAAAAAGGAGGGACCTAGTATGGAACCTTGGGGACGCCTGTTGGGGTATTAAGGAATGAAGAGGTAGCTTTTCCATTTCACTGCTTGATGTCTATTAGATAGATAGCTAGAGAACCAGTTCAAAGTAGAGGTTGAGTTTGGAGAGTTTGGTTAGAAGCAGTCTATGTGATATAGTATCAAAGGCTTTAGAGAGGTCAAGTAGAAGGGTAGAGACAATTTGTCCAGAGTCTCGGGCACTATTTACAGTTTCTGGAAAGGAGAGGAGGGCTGTCATAGTGCTGTGATTTGGTCTAAATCCGTGCTGTGTGGGAGAAAGTAGGTTGTTATCTAGGAGATGTGGTAGGAGTTGAAGGTGGATGCATTTTTCCAAGAGTTTAGAGATGGGAGATAGGATAGCAATGGGGCGGAAGTTAGAAACAAGGTTGTTACTACCGCCTTTATGCAAAGGTATGATGAAGGCCTTTTTCCAGATTTGGGAACCATATCTTCTTGAATTGAGCGTTGATTAATATGCTAATAGGGTAGGCAATTTCTTGACTGCTAAGCTTAGAAAGTTAGAAGGTATGTCATCGAGCATTGGTGCCAGGTTTTAGTTTTTAAGGAGTTTTAGTATGGTGGATGTGGGTATAGGTTGTAGTGAGAATGGAGGGGACTGGAGAGGGGTGTTAGGGGATGAAGATAAAGTGGAGGGAGAGAGAGTAGGAGAGCAGGTGTATATTGTAGGAAGAGGGAAGGTGTAGATGGAGTGAGAGTAGGAGAGGAGGAGTGTGGAAGAGAGTTAGTAGATATGAGAGTGTCATTGGTAGTAGTGTTGTGTTGAGTGCGGTTGGGGTAAGATGGAGGTGAGTGAGTGTGAGTTGTAGGAGAAAGAGGAGGTTAATTTAGAAATAGATTCGATGAAAATGTATTGAATTGAGTGGCTAAGTCTGTATCAGTGGCATTAGGGTCAGGGGTTGGGGTGACTATTTTACTGGGGTGAAGTAGAGTGGAGATGCCTTTCCAGAATTTCTGAGGATCTGATTTGTTGTTGTTTTGAAGTGTGAAGAAGTAATTTTGTCTATCAGAGATGATCGTTTTTACCTTGTTTCTAAGAGTTCGATAGTCATTGTGAATGAGGGAGTTTTATTTTTCTGATATTTAGCCCAGAGTTTGTCTCTTTCATAGTAGCTAGTGTATTTTGGTGAGCCATGGAGAAGTTTTAGTTTTATTCTTTTAGTTCTTAGAGGAGCATGGACATTTAGCAGTTTTAGGAATGTGGTGTTGAAGTGGGTGACAGCATCATCTAAAGGAAGTGTTTTTAGACAATTCCAGTTTATAGATTTTAGGGAGTTAGTGAAGTTAGAAGGATTGAAGTCTTTTTGGTTACGTGTTGTAATGTAGTTATGGGAATGATGTTGAGTTAAGGGGAGTCGATGAGTGAAGATAGGTATATGGTCACCAAGGGGATGGGGAAGGGTTCCACTGTTCGAGAAATAGTGGGGATGAGATACTAGGATCCAGTCTAGGATACTGCTGGAGGAGAGATTTTTTGATGGGTGTGTGATAGAGTTGATTAGTTGTGAGAAGTTATGTAAGTTAATGTTAAGTGGGTTTGTGGGTGACTGTATGGAGATCCAGTTAATATTCATATCTCCTAAGATTATGGTTTCATTGCTGATGTTGTTGGCAAGCCATGAGAGTATGTTTTCGAGAGTGGATATATTATCTCCTGGATGGATATCGAGTGAGACTATGCATATGTGTTTATGTTTGTTAACTTGGAGTAGTGATATAAGTATTTCTGCGTTATTAAATTGGGGTGTGGGTTTGTTGTAGGGGGTAACTGACAGGGAGGTAGAGTAGATGAGAGCTACTCCTCCACCTTTTTTATGAGCCCGGTCTTTTCTGATGATTGAATAGTTAGGTGGAAGTATTTCTGAGTCTTTTATATGAGGTTTCAACCATGTTTCTGAGATGGATAAGATGTCTGGTTTATGATGTGTTAGCCAAGCATGGAGGTTTGGGATTTTGTTAACTAAACTTTGAGAATTTAAGGCAGTAAGTATTAAGGACTTTACCTTGATTGTAGAAGTGGGGGGGGGGGGGCAGGGTTAGGATGGATATCTCCTGATAAAAAATTGCTAATGGGAGTTAGGGTTAGTTTGGAGAAGAAGCAAGCCAGCTTAGAGAATATGTTTGGATGTATTATGCTTTTGAAAGATTTAGATATTGTTGGGAATGGAGGGAGTTTCTGAGTGGTTATAACTTTAAATGAAAAAAGTTGAAGGTTGTTTAAAGGGCACAAATGTGGGGAAATTGAGATGTTAGAGTGAGGTTGTGAGGAGCTAACATGGTTGGTTATGTGGTAGGATTGGGAGTGATATGAATAGGTAGGATGTGTAAGGTGGAAGAGGTAGGCTAAGGTAAAGAGTAGAATTAGTGAAAAGATGAAGAATCTAGGTTGTAGAGCCATGTTGAAGTGAAGGTAAGTGTAGTTGTGAGGTAATTATGATATTATATGTGGAGTTAATAGATGTGTGGGGAAATATGGTAGTTGTGAAGGCTTGTAGGGGGAGTGTGTTGTGGGAGTAGAGGTGAAAGGAGTTGTATGTGGTTAGGTAATGTTTATCACAGGTGAGTGAGTTAGAAAAAGCGGGAAAAGGAATGGGTGTTTCCAGGGATATGGATTGTGATAGGTTTACGATATGAAGGGGAGTGGCTATTATATGGATAAAGCTAGGGTTGCTGGGGGCGGGTGGGATTTGGGGGCAGGGAGGGGAGCGGAGTGAGCCCGTAGGGCGAACGGAGCGGGAAGAACCGAAGCAAACAGAAGAGGATCAGAAACCTATCATTGAGGTGTTGAAACAGAAGGTAAGTAGAGGGGAGTTTGAATTAGTGGCATGGAATGGGCAGGAGTGTGAAAGTGGTGAGAGGGAAAAAGGAAGGTAGTAGTATGAAGTGTTAGAATGTAGCAGAGAGTGAGAGAAAAGTAAGGGTATACAGAAAAAGCTGGAGTGAGTGAGTAGCACTAGGTATTAGTGGGGGGAGGGTGCCATCTAATGGACAAAAGCAGAATTGCCTTTGGTACACCAGGGGGAACCCAGGTCTGGGTTAGAATGAAGGGGGAAGGGAGCAAGCCTGTGAAACTCACAGAGGGGTAAGAAGAGGATAGAAGACAAAGGGGGTTTGGCTGCTGGCTTTCTTGGCAGAGAGCAGACTAAGCACCTATCAGGGCAAACAAACTAATAGTTCAAGGTCTGGTAGCAGTATCACGTACTTTCATTAAGTCAGGGAGAAGCTTTGTGGAGGCAGCAAGGTTTGATGGAGTTGCTAGAGCAATTGGCTGGGAGTGTAGAATATTTCCTTTGGAGTAGGTGTTCACCAGGCCACACACACAAGGGGTTAGCCAGGAAGAGAGAGCTGGAGAGCAAAAGAAAAGTGAAAAGTGAGTTGTGCTACAGCTGTTAGTTACACAATATGACTAGGTCAGTAAGCACAAGAAACAACATTCATAACATCATAGCATATTGAATGTACTATAAGCAAAGCCACAAGTTGTAAAATAGTAAGCAGGACAATAGTAAATGTCTGTTTCTATCACCAGGTCAGTAAACACAGGAAACAGCATGTATAATATCGTAGCATATAGATTGCACTGGAAGTGAAATCACTCTAAGTTATAAGTCTGCATTCAAGTTAAAAAACACCATTTGTAACATCATAGCATACTGAATGCATTGTAAGTTAAACCACATTGGAAAATGGTAAAGCGGGAAAATAGTAAATAACTGTAACCATGAGGTTGTACAAACATTCATTTTAAACGGCTCTTAGCAGCATTCTGTGCACTATAGCTGTGTGGGGCGCTGCTTAATTTCAACAGATATGGGTATGTAGTTGCCGAGTATGTTTGCGGCAAAAACGGAACCTGTGTTAATGCTCTGATTGCGCACAACCTCTGTAAGAGAAGCTGGGCAATGTCGCTACATTTAAATACAGTAATATTGGCTTCTAGGCTTTATTCAGTACAGAAGCACTTAGAGTACGGAACCTGTGTGAGTGCTGTGGTTGCTCACAACTTCTTTAAGAGAAGCTGAGTGATGTTGCTGACTCTAAATACAGTGATATCAGCTTCTAACCTATATTTGGTTAAGAAACACTGAGTACGGAACCTGTGTAACACCCTGGTTGCGCACAACTTCTTTAGGAAAAGCTGGGTGATGTCGCTAAGTTTAAATACATGAATATCAGCGTCTAACCTATGTTTACTTCAGAAAACTCTTTTAAATACGGAGCCTGTGTGAACGTTCTGGTTGCGCACAATGTTTTTAACAGAAGCTGGGCGATGTCGCCGAGTTTAAATACATAAATATCAGCTTCTAGGCTGTATTCGGTTCAGATAACACTATGCGTACTTCTATAAGGCTAGGAGCGTTAATATGAACACTCTGATGTACATAGGATCTTTAAGGCGTGGAAGACCTTGAACGCTGGATGTTACAGGCAGCGTCGTCTGTATCATGCAACTCAAGCAATATAGGAACGTAAAGAGTACTTAAGCAACTAACTACACAGTAATAACCTTCGCAAAAGAAAGTAGATAATACATGGTAGGAGAACAGCCAGGTTATGAGTACATGCTATCTAAGCCTGGTGTGTTCATTTGCGTTTAAAATAACATGTTACACCACATTCATAGTAACAGGCAGTAAGTAGTAAAGAAGTACAATGTGTAATATACCAATGTCTTTGCCTGTGTTAGAGGAGCCATTTCAGAGGGTAGTTATGGATATTGTGGGGCCTCTGAGTACCCCAAGTTCCACAGAAAAGAAGTATATCCTAGTGGTAGTAGGTTATGCTACCAGATTCCCTGAGGCAGTGGCTCTGTCCTCCATTGAGGCAGAAAAGGTGGCAAATGCTTTGTTAGAGATTTTCAGCAGGGTAGGTTTCTCAAAATAAATACTGACTGACAGAGGTACCAATTTCATGTCAGACCTGCTGGCTTGTCTGTGGAAGCACTCTGGGGTGAAGCACCTAAAGACCACCCCCTACCATCCCCAGACTAATGGTCTGGTTGAGAAGTTAAACTCTACATTGAAGATCGTATAATGGGCATTTGCAGATGAGTTTAAAAAAGAGTGGGACAAATATTTGCCCCATCAGTTGTTTGCTTACAGGGAGGTGCCTCAGGAATCCACAGGTTTTTCACCCTTTGAGTTATTGTGTGGGCATAGGGTGAGGAGACCTCTAGATTTGATTCATGATGACTGGAAGGGTGAGTGTGAATCCCACAAGGAGTCTGTTGTGGCATATGCCCTAAACCTCAGGACAAGGCTCAGGGAACTCATGGGCTTGGTCTAGGAGAACCTGGCAGAAGCCCAATAACAGAAAAAGGTCTGGTATGACAGGAATGCTCAAGCTAGAGAGAATGCTGCAGGCAGATTCGGATGCACCCTTCAAGGTGGTAAGGAAGGTCAGTGATGGTAACTACATGACAGAACTGCTAAGCTGGAGGCAAGGTCATAAAATGTACCATTTGAACATGATGAAACCTTACCATTATAAGGAGGCCATGGTGCTAAGTATTTGTAGTAGGAGGCAGGAGGAGTCTGAGGGGGATCTATGGCTATAGGGAGCCAGCCAGAAAAATCCTGAATTACTATGGTGGAGCCTAGGATTGCAGGCATATGAAAGGACAGTGCAATACTGTAATGATGTCAGCAATGCAAAGGCAGCTGGGATCTTAAGACAGGGAATGGGATAATGTATTTCTAGATAGGCTCATCCCTCTCAAGCAGCATTTCTCAAGGGTCACTTGAAAAACTAGCTTGAGGTTTCGGGGGGGGGGGTGTTACAAAAGAAGATGCTGCCAGCCCATCTATCTGGAATTTTGTAAATAATTATATGTCATTTGTGAATATCAACATGATTCGTGTGCTTGTGTTACAAATGTATTACAACTGTATGTCATATAAGATGGTTTGTACAGACGTGTGCTGAAGAGGTGTTTTACAAAGTGCTGTTTAAAGCATGCCCTACTGCATTACAACAGACATGTACCTGCACTATTGTAACTTTTTGGATGTATATATTTTAACAATGAAAACTGGAACATGAGAGGTTAATTTCAGAAAAATATCTGAAATTAAATTACCTTATGGTCACGTAATAAAAGGATATTATCTTTCAGTTTCAGTGCAGTAACAGATACAATGTCTTGAACTAGAAGTTGTTTGTATTGTCTTGGAAGTGTTTTATTGTTTTATGACTTTCAGGATCTGCACTAGATCTAAGAAAAGCCTTTGTCTATGTATTTCCACAGGTAGATGCTAAATGCTACCAGCTGGATCAGTGGGGGGGGGGTTCACCTGGAGTAGAGTCAGATGACAAGAAATTATGACATTCTGCAAGCTATCAAGCAGTAATATTTGAGATATTAATTTGAAAGTCTCTTAGTGAGAGACTGTATTCTGTATTTTGACTTTGACCGGACAACATCAAGATCCACTCACCACATGTGCCTTGCTTGCTCTGAAGTAAGTTATTAGGGTACAGTGATTTTCTTAGATACAGTCAGGAATACAGGAAAGCTTAGCTTAGATGTTTTTATTTATTTATTTATTTTAGACTGTCCTGCAATGTTGTTTTAAATATTTCCTGTAATTTTGAACTCTGATGGAACTGTAAGTCTATACTGAGTATTTTCTTGTTATTTTATTATTTATTAGTAAATATATTTAAACCTTTCATTGTGGCTGGTCTTTCTAGACATATGTATGCTCTGAGAGTACTTGCATATTTATTTCATGACACTGTATAGGCGACTCGTAATACTCTTGCCTTTGGTCAAACTACTATCTGTATGACACCCTTTACCTTATAGTTCAGGCAGAAAGGCATAGCTAGTAAACCTATGCCAGCCTTTCCCAGGTGTGTGTGTGTGTGTGTGTGTGTGTGTGCGTGTGTGTGTGTGTGTGTGTGTGTGTGTGTGTGTGTGTGTGTGTGTGTGTGTGTGTGTGTGTGTGTGTGTGTGTGTAAAATAAATATCCTGGAGTGTGTGTGTCAGCTACTTGGGCAGGGACATGAAGCACTGGTTGGAGAGAGAGTGTTGGAGGTTTTGGCTTGATCACTCAGCTCAAATCTCAACTCTTTAGCTGTGCCAGTGGAGAGTCTTATTGGGGATCTGGAGAAAGAGGGAGACACTGGCTCCATCTGGAAATACTGTGTGCGTACTTGTCATCCTACCAATGTACATCCCCAACTGGTGCTAGTAGTGAGGATTGAGGCTCCTTTATTACTGGGCCAGATGTGGGGTGTCATAAAGGGTACCAGAACTTGTCAGAGATTTGGGATACATGGCTAGGCTTAAAAAGGTCCTTGTGGTTGTTAGTCTAGTAAACACCTATGAACTTATGAACAGCCAGGAAAAACACACATTCTGACTGTAAAAGCACAGCCCAAATGCATAGTATTTTTTATTAAATCACATTTTCACACACAAAATTAAAAAAATAAGCCAAGCAAAAAGAGTAGAAGCACATATAACCAGTATTCTTAAAGTGGAATACCACAAATAGCAGTTATTTTCTATATATTAAAGCAGATCAGAAATATTGCCACAAATAATTAATAAAAATACTTGAGAGGAAGGGGTCCCCAAAAGGGGTCTTGACTTTTAGCCAAGAAGCCTGCTGTTCCTCTAGAGCCAGACAGATGCTTCTCCCTGAGGAGGCAGGAAAATACTAAAGATTTACCTCACTCTGGTTGTTGTTATACTTCCCTCCAGAAAGGATGCAGCCTATCAGCAGTAGTCAGTGGGAGGGAGTTAGAGCTTTGGCAAGATGGTCAGGTGCTGTGTGCTTGGTAGGATACTACCCATAAGCTACTGCAGCAGTAAAATGAAGAGCATTGGCTAATACTGTATTGCCCCAGCATACACCTCCAGAGTCAACAGAGGCAGTTTGTAGACAAATGGGTAGACCAATACAGGGTAAGGAATCAGGCCCTACCAGCCATACCAGTATCAGCTGTATATCTCCAATTGCCATAAACACTGTTTAAACTAGTCAATATACATACCATGTTCTTCTTTACGTTTGGAATCAGATTTGGATTTCATTTAAAATAAAAAATTCAGATTTTGCAGAGAAAACACTGATAACCATTTTCTAAACAAAACAAAATGCTCTCATATTGAAAACAGACTTAATATGAGAAACAATAAACTTCTCTTCCCCTGAGATTCACATTTAGTGAAAAACATCTGGCGACTTGTTAAATTACAAGAAACGTGCTGAGATTCATACTGAAGTTGCATAACATGAAATACTAATTATTATCTATGTGAAAGGTGCAGGAATTTAAAATATAAATGTGTAATGCATTTGCCAACAGCCAGGGAAAGCTCACTGGAGATGTGTCCCTTTTCAGGATCAGCCCTGGAGGTGTCAAATACCCTGTACTTATGAACAGCCAGGAAAAACACACATTCTGACTGTAAAAGCACAACCCAACTTCATAGTATTTTTACTGTACTGTCTGGGGATGTAACTTGGCAGAGTCCCAGTGAAGACAAATGAAGGCTGAGAGAATCAAATGATGTACTACAGGAAGCAGCTCTTTGACAGCTTATATCATCTGCACTAAGTGCTAGACAAACTTTTGAAGCCCCATCATGTTGCATTTGACACCTTTGTGCAAGCAAAAAGCAAGCTAAATAAAAATATATTCATAGTTGAGACATTAGTATTAAACTCATTATATTGGTTTATAATGCTGGACAATTTCCTGGTTTATATGTGAGTATGCAAGAAATTATGGGAACTCTAGTCAGTATACTTGTTTTAAAGCTATGCAGTACTGATTTTTTGTGGGTAGATTGGTTGCAAATTTGTTCTAACACCTGCATAGTTTCATTTTTTGGGTATTATGAAGATTAGTCAGGAAGGGTGAAGCATGAATGGGAAATGGTAGTAAACAGATCAATGCAATAGTTTTTTCTAATGCTTTGTGTGATAGTGTTTACTTCTGTTTACTAAACTAAGTTTGTGGTCAGTTTTTACAGTTTGGAGAATGTGTAAATCTCAAATTGTAGGTGTTCCTCTATTGCCTCACAGTATTTGATTTTTGTGCTGTTTCTATTCTGGTATAATTTTGGAGAGTATTTTGAAAGATTGTTTATGGTCTGATAAATGTTTTAGGGTGAAGATCATTAATTTTATTTTTTCATGGATTTAGAAGAAGGTGAGATTTTCTTAGCCATGTTTCAGTGGATGAGGGAGAGTTCCTGGATGAGGTTATTAAGTTTTGAGAGGGACGAGGCAGAGCTGATGAGGGTGGTGTCATCTGCATATTATATTATGGCTGTGCTTGGATGCTGTGTATAGTTCATTTATAAAGATAATAAATAAGAGGGTCAAGTAATGAACCCTGTGGGACTCCAATGGTAACAGGTAGGAAGGGTGAAATGTTTTGGAGCTATTTTTCCACCTGCTGTCTGTCTGTGAGATAGTTTTATAATAATGATAAGGCTGAGTGGGAGAAGTTGAGAGATAAAAGTACTTTGAGTAGATTTCAGAGACAGATGGTGTTTAATTTTTGTGATAGGTCAAGGAAAACCAGATGCTACTATGTGGCCAGAACTTCTCATGTGTTTTATGGTGTTGGTGAAACTGAAAAGGGCAACTACAGTATGTTTAGGATGAAAACCATGCTGAGTGTTGGACAGGAGGTTATTATTGATGAGGTATTTTAAGAGCTATGAATGATACATTTTTCTGGGATTTTTGACACAGCTGTAAAGATAACTACAGGTCAATATCTGATACATTCTGTGAATGTGTCCCTTAGTGTGGGGGTATAATAAAATATTTTTTCCAGAGGGATAGGACATATTTCTGAGATAGAATTGTTTATACGGATAGAGAATATCTGCTATTATTTTCAGATGTTCAGCAGATAAATTGTGTGCTGCTAAGGTGGAGATTTTAGTCAATGCAGATATATTTTCATGGTTGTTGGGACAGGTTGGAAACTAAACTGACCTGTCTGAGCTTCAGGTTGTTCGGGGGATTGTGTACGGAGGGGGGGGGGTTGTCTTTGAGTAAGCAAAGTACAGTTTGTATAAAATGGGAATTGAACTGGGAACCAATGCTGTCTTTGTTCATAGGTTCATAGGAGGTTACTAGGCTATTGACCCTTGGGCCTTTATAATCCTAGCCATGTTATACCCTTGTTCCCTTATTGACCAAGATGCAGGGTCTATATTTGCAGTGTGAGCTTATGATCAGCACTGACTGCCCTTATCCAGTTGTCTAAGTTATGCTTAAATAGGGTCATTGAGGAGCTCTGTTTTACATGGACTGAGTTTGTTCCAGAGGAGTTGATCTGGGAGACATAGCTGTGTTAGATATATATATATATATATATATATATATATATATATATATATATATATTTAGACACTTATAATAGTGCATGTGCACTTCTGCTTGTTAGAATATATAAAGTAAAATATAGACATTAAAATGCATGTACATTTCTGTTTGCCAGCATAGATACATTAAAGGGTTAAGCTTTTCTTAGTTTGAAAAATAAATGCATGCTTTGACATCCTACTGTGTGTGATACAAAATGTGCAATGCTTGGTACAAGCTTCAAGGAAAACTACAGATAAGAATGCCTCTCTGCTTCCTGAGAAAAACAGGTGCAGAGATGATCAGAAACCGGAATAACTCCCTACTGGCTGGAGAAAATTGTCACATAATTCACTTTAAAACAGAACACAAATTAGCTTATCAACAGACTGCATTACATCAAGCACATTCCAACAGTATTAACATCAACAGACTGCTTTCATAAAAAAGGAGTACAAAAAAGAACAGTGACAATAGTGTGGGTCTGATTTTTGTTAGATCTGGTACATGTAGGAACATGTTTGTTCTGAGGTAAATGGAGAATGAAAAGTTATCATCCCTACTTGGAAGAAAAAACTAAACCTGAGACATTAAAGCTGTAAACTGTAACAGTATAGTATGTGTTGTTTGTTACATAGATAAGTTATTTTATTAGTTACTGCTCATAAGTTAATACAGTGCTGAAAAAGTTAACAGCCTATAACAGCCTACAAGGTTCAGTGTATTAATTAGACTTTGGTTTCAGCAAGCAGCAGCATCATTTTAAATAATTTTTCAGTGGTGAGCCTCGCCTGTATTCGAACACAGGGGGAGTGGTGCCTTGTATAAGGTCACTCCAGTAAAGGCGCAGTAACTAACATTTATGTAATTGAGTCCTGAATAGGAGCACTTCAGTTTTATACAGTTTGCAGCAGTATAGTTCCCAGACGTCTGGATCCGGAGTGAGACACCGTGCAGGAAGGTCGCAGTGCCATAAATTCTCCAAGTCGGTGAATTCCCAGGTTTCGAATCTGCAACTGCCAGCTTCGTTTCATCAGTTTTTCAAGTAACTACAGAAGTATTCCAACCATCTACAGTAAGCAGCATGGCCAACTGTGTCCCTCTGGAACTGGTAAAAAATCTTTCTGTATTACATGCAGTATGGATGCCTTTAGAAAGGTTAGTAAAAAGAGTAAACAAAGCTTTACTTTTAATGTGTCAGAATGGCAAGATAAAATTTGGAAAAGACTACAGAATTGGTATAAGCAGCATATTAGCAAATGTAAAACCTTATTAGGTTGATAGTCAAGCATTATGCAAATGGTTACGTTTGACTGGTATCTTAAACAAAAACATGTGTGTTATGACAGTAAATTTTAACAGTATAGTATGTGTCGCCTGTTACATAGATAAGTTATTTTATTAATAATTGCGCATAAGTTAATACAGTGCCGAAAAAGTTAGCCTACAAGGCTCAGTGCATTAATCAGACTTTGGTTTCAGCAAGCAGTAGCATCATTTTAAATAATCTTTCAATCTGTCTCTCCAGCATGTCCAGTTAATGTCACAGGCAAGGTTAATGTCCTTAGAACAAGTGAATTTTGTCCCATTTGCCTTGCAGATGTGCAGCATTTCCATTAGGGCAGAGTCCGAGACTGCTCAGTAGGCCAGGCACAAGTTGCCCTTCAGCAGCCTATAAGATACAGAGTAAAGTGAGAGGGCCTTCAGTCTGTCCATGTAGGTCATGTGTTGAAGGCCTTGAATTTTCCTGGTGAGAAACCTCTGAGGTCTCTCCCGCTGCTGCCAATGTCTAGTGAGGTACATACAAAAGGGAGCTTTGTACTCTATTACCTGTTGATGAAGGATGAGTATAGGGGAGTTATGGCATCCTTAGCTCTGGATGTGATGCCCTTACTTTATGAGATGTGCAGTGTAGAAGGCCTTCCTTACCACTGTGGACATATGGTGATCAAAGTTAAGGTTGCTATCAACCAGTGTTCCCAAATCTCTCACTACAGGGTTTGAGCTAAGGGGGGGTACTGTTAATATTGTAATTTGCAGGGACTTCCCCTGAGCTGAAAGGGGTGATAACACTTTTTTTGCATTTAGTTTAAGTCCATGGCTTTGGCATCAGTCATTTGTCTGGGTAAGCCCTTTTTGTAGTTTGCCAGCATCGTGGGGGGACTCAATTATTGCACCAGTTTGCAGTCAAACTTGGTAAGCAACAGGTTATCTATTTTTGTCTAGACTTCTGAGAAATAGATTCCAAACAGGAGGGGGCCCAGCACAGATCCTTGTGGTAAACTACTGGTAACTGGTCTGCTGGTAGACGTGGAATCCCCAACTCTGACTGTGTGTGTTCTGTTGGTGAGCCAGTTGGCTACCCATCTAGTGACATATGAGTTTCTCAATGATGCCTCCATGGGGAATTGAGTCAAAAGCCTTGGCTAAGTCAAGATGGGCTGTATGTACTGTTTTGCCTTCGTCCAGGGCTTTGGTGACATTATTGAAGAAGTCCACCCGGTTTAATTTTATTTTATTTATTTATTTATTTCAGTTTGGTTACCGGGGAAGTCCACTGGGCCAGTGGTGTGGCCATTTTCAGTGGAGGCCCGGGGAGAAAAGCTCCAATAAGCAATATGGTTACAAGGTTACATAATGCAATGGTAAGTACATACATAAATGGATACAAAGGTTACATAATACAGTGGAAAATACATATATGCAATCAGGTATAGGGGATACATTGGCATTGAAATACAGGTAGCACAGTTTGTAGGTATTTACATTCAGGACAGTAGGTTTGGATTGACTGGACAATAAGTATATATGACTTAGTTGATATTTACAATATATACAATACTTGGAGTCAAGAGAGAGAGAGGATGCTTAGTCTGAGTATGTTAGCTTGGGTTTAATTAGGATAATAGAAAGAGGTAATAGTGCAGAGAAAAGCAGGAGAATGAAGAGCTCAAAGGGGAAATTCTTAAGATAGTTATGTAGGGTGAAAGCAGGAGCATTTACGTTTAGTGGATAGGTAAGAGAAAAGTAGGGTTTTGAAGGATTCAGAGTTAGGAGTAGTCCTGAGTGAAGGAGGGAGAGAGTTCCATTTTTTGCCAACAGTAAAAGAGAGAAGGTGTTGGCCTGCAGGGCGTTTGGGTTTGTGGACAGAGATTAAATTTTGGTGTTCAGATCTCAAAGATCTGGTTGGGATGTAAGGGGGAAGGATGTTTGTTAAGGCTGGGCATTTATCTGGATAGAATATTAATTTGTGGGCAGTGGTTAGTTGGAAATAGTCTAGGAGGTTTGGGAGTTCCAGCCAGTTCAGAGATTGTAGGGTTAAGCAGTGGTGAGTAGGGGTTTTGGATTTAGTTGTGAATTTGGAGATTTTATTATAGCAAGTTTCGAGTTTAGAGGTGTTGGAAGAAGATATGTTAGTTAGTAGAGGGGCTCCATATAATAGAGAGGGTAGGAGGTAGGTATTAGCAATAGTTTGCCTTGCGGAGTTGGAGAGAAAGCGGTTATTTCTATAGAGCATGCCTAGCTTTTGATGGGTTTTCTTGATGTTTTGTTGGATGTGGATATCAAATTTAAGGTGTTCGTCTATGGTAATGCCGAGGAGTTTTGCGGAAGGGACCATTTCTATGGCAGAGTTGCTTTGGTTAAGGACTTTGAAAGCATTCTTGTCGAAGGAGAATTTTCTGGAGGGAGGAAACAGAAGAATTTTAGATTTGTTAGAGTTGAGTGAGAGATGGTTTTGGTGCATCCAGTTTTCGGTAGTGGAAAAAGCTGTTTTAGTTTTAGTCAATAGTTCAGGAAGGTTGGAGGTGGCACAGACTAAGGTGGAGTCGTCTGCATATTGGATAACTGTTGTATCAGGGATGATTGAGTGAAGGTTGTTAATAAACATGATCTACCCTTAACGAAGCCAAATTGGGTCATGTCAAAAGCTTGAAGGTCACCTACAGTATGTCTTTGTTGATAAGGTCCATGATGATTCTCTGCATGGCCCTGAACCTAAGGCTGGTTAGGCTTATGGGACTATAGTTCCAAGGGTCAGTTGATGGCCCTTTTTGTGCAAGGGAATTACCGTTGCTGTTTTCCACTCTACTGGGACAAAGCCAGTACTTAGACTGTGGTTAAGACAGTGCCAAGTGGTTCTGCTAGGTTCTGTTTTAGACCATTTAGAAGGCATCTGGGATGTTATCCAGTCCCATAGAAGCTGTGTTTTATGCCATGGAGAGTGCAGTTATGACCTGCTCTTTGGAGATACTAGGTAGAGGACTGGTGACAGGTATGCTTTGGGGTATGTCTGGTGGGGACAGGGGGGTGAGGTTTGTGTCTGCTAGCAGGTTGGCAATGACATCAGGGTCAGTATGAGTGGTACCGTCCACTACTAGTTCGGCACAAAGCTGGGCCTTCCCTTTTAGATTTCTGATATAGCTAAAGAATGCCTTATGATTATCCTTAGCTAGGGATGCTAGTTTAGCTTCATAATTGGCTTTAGAGGACTTTACAAGATATCTAATTTGCTTGTTCAAGCTGTGGAGGGTGTCCTTCCTCTGCTGATTCAGTTCCCTCTTGTTCTTGGACATTAGTTTCTTCCTCTTGTTGTATAACCTATTTATGCTTGATATCCACCAGGGTGGCTTGTGTTTTTTTTTGTGGGAACTTTGTTTTGCTCTGTTCAGGTACAGCTGAGTCTTACATATATATAGGTGTTTATACAGGGCATTTGTGTACACCTCTGCATAGGAGTCATTGTTGACAGTGGTAGCAGGGGAGCAGGGGGTTGAAACCATTTATGGCATTGCTTAGGAGACTATAGTTTATTTTGGAGACATTTTCATCCTTTTTGCTCTTGGGGGGGGGGGTCCGGTATGATCATTACTTTGAAAAAAAATAATATATGTTTAGACCGTACCAGGGAGGGCAACTCACAGGGGGTATGCTGGTGAGTACTAAGTCTAGGACATTCGAGCCCCTTGTGGGGGTGCAGACTATCTGTTCCAGAGCATTTGTATTAACAACGTCTGGTAACCTTAGGGCAAATGCGTTTGTGCTCACTTATAACACCCAGTCAATGGAAGGATATTTGACACCACCCTTGACCAAGGTATTTGACTATATAGTGAGTGACTTAAGTAGGTGAAGGTAGGCAGAGTGGTTCTTGTGGTTCATGGCTGGGGACCAATAGCTAACAATGATATGGAAGGGATTTTTACCTACAGTTAGTTGGACTTGGAGTAGCTCTAGGGAGTCATACTGTTTGACCAGTCTTAAGGTGTATTTGTCTTTAATGAATGATGGATACACCTCTGCCTTTGGGTCTTTCATGCTCATTTTGAGGTCTGAACATGTGGAAGGAATTGTAGCCTTGCATGGCTGGGGTGCTCTCTGTGGCCTTGAACCATGTCCCTGTGGCTGCCCAGACACCTGCATATTCCAAGGTAAGGAGTGTTTCCAATGAGTGCAGTTTCTGATTTAGACTTCGAGCTTTAAGCACCATAAATTTGAGTTTGTCTCTAGTGGATTTTTTTATGTTGGGGATTTTGTTGTTATGACACTGCCTAAAAAAAGGCACTATGGGGGAGGCAAGTACCTTTGCCAGTATGTGAAACCCAAAAGGAGACAGATGAAGACTATCTCTGGCAAAGCAGTGTGGTCTATCAACCATATCTCCCCAGGCTGACAAATACAGGATCTCCCTGGATTGACACCAGATGCTAAGCCATTTGTTGAAGTCAGTCATTTTTTTGTTTATATTGAGGCATCTTCCTGGGTGAAGGTAGAATGCTGCTTAGGGCTAGGGACATACCTGCCTGGGACACACAATCTGAGAGCTCAGTCATGTTTCTCTTCATATAGTCCAGTGAGATACGTCTCAATAATTCACTTCAACATGGACTATGACATTGTCATAACGGTACTTGTTGTTGAGAGACTTGGGTGCATGTGTGATCTGACAGATCCTGGCACCTGACAGACAGCTGACCATGACCTTCTGACCGTGACCTTCTCTTTGTCCAGCCTGGTGAGGGGGACATCTGTGTGTCTCATTATGGATCCGCCTATGACCGAGACATTTGGTTTTGAGGTGTTTTGCCTTAGGTGCTTATTGGCTGAGACACTGTTATATCTATTATTATATGTAGTGGATTATGTTGGGTCTGCAGTGTGTGCAGTAGGTTTGTGCTTGGGTCTCTGATCTTTAAGCAGGCTTCTAGTGAGTACCTCTGCATATGTGGGTTTATGTGTTGTCAGCTTGATATGTGCAAGAGGTGAAGTGTGTGTGCTAACAGCCTGTTTGATATCTGGTTTGTTGTTATGTGAGAGAAACTGATTGCAAATTCATAGTATAGATACATCTTTCACATGTTATATTTGTTTGTTTTAGGAGCAATTAGTTGTCAGTATACATGAGGCAATTGCTACATTGCCTCAAGATGCCCATGTCATTCAGGCTAGCTAGAGAAATGGTGGGAACCTGCCCACCCATTATGGCAGGCATATACTGTAGTAACTAATGGGGAGTGGGCTAGATGGACCAGGTTTTGCTGTAAGACTAACAAAAAGTGGATATTCTATGGACAGCTAAGGGTAGGAAACTGCATCAGTGCTTCACAATGCACAACTGAGTTGCTCACAGGGCATCAGTGCACAACTGTGTTGCACACAGTGAAGCTGGGGAACTTAAGAGGGTTCTCTAGCAGACATCTAGGGAAAATTGTCTTTCTAACCATTTGCTTCTCTGCATAGCTATACACAGCTGTGCTAAACCTCACTAAGCAATGCTATTACAAATACAAGGCTTAAGTGCAAGTGAAGTTAAATGATTTTAAAACAAAGTAATCAATGGGAAAGCCCAAGACTGAGCCTTATTCCAGCAATCCCCAACTCAGCTGGGTATTAGGCTGCACACTTCTGCTCCAAGGGTGCAGGGGGCCTTCTTAATGTAAGATGGCTGGTTTCAGTGTTCAAATGATACAACCAAACAGTCTACATTCAGCAAATCTGAATCTAGCCTATGCTATAAAATGCGGAAGTACTAGAAATTCAAAGTTCAGAAAATCAGTCACAACAGCAAAAAACAGTTTGAATAAAGCAGCAATTCAGTAGAATACTCCCACAAGACAATAGACCACAAACCTTCTTAGTGTGAAATAACTGGTCTGGAACCCAGGTGCTTAACCCTGAACAAAGACACTTAGAATAACAGGCCCAATAAGCCTTAACCAATTACCAGCCTAGAGGGGTGTAAGCTACACTCTCTTGACACAGGAGTCTAGACCACAAAGCTTCCTAATGTAAAATAACTGGTTTGGAGCCCAAGTGCTTAAACCAAAATGAAAACATTTTCAGGATAACAGGCACAATAAGCTTTCAACTAGCAATTCCCATCTTAGAAGGGTGTAGGCTATCTTGTCCTGTCACAAGAGTTTAGACCACAAATCTTTCTAATGTAAAATAACTGGTTTGGAACCCAAGTACTTAAACCTGAACAAAGACACCTAGAATAACAGCCACAATAAGCCTTCACCAACAATCCCCAGCTTAGAAGGGTGTGGGCTACTCTGTCTTGCCACAAGAGTCTAGACCACAAACCTTCCTAATGCAAAATAACTGGTTTGTAGCCCAAGTGCTTAAACCAGAACTAAGGCAACATTTATTGTAGGTGAGGGTGCATTTGATTATCCAGGATAAAGTAGTTGATTAATGCAGGCCCAGAAGTGCTTTATATATTGCTCTAACATTTGTGATGGAGTAGTTGGTAGTAGGATTGCTTGTTTGATTTAATCGTTTTGTTTAGTAAGGTTTCAAAGGTATCTAAAATGTTGATAGGCACTCTGTGCTTTGTTTTTAAGCCAATTCTTTAGTCCATGTTTTCTATTTTAGGGCCAGGAATTGTTTTGTTTGTTTAGTTAGCCATGTGGCTGAGTTTGTTTTCATTATTTTTGGGCAAAGTGGTACATGGTGATTCAGTATATTAAGAACTGTTGCATTGATCTTGGGATATTGTTTCATTAAGTGGTAGTCTTTAGAGATAGCCAGTTACAGTGTCTTGGGCTATAGTTGAAAGCTTCTTCACTGAATTTTGTGAGACTGCATCTTTGTTTGTAGACAAGGTGACTTTTTTATGTAGTTGTCTTAATGCAAGTAATCAAACACAGGAAGTTAATAAGTGGGTTGGTTGTAAGAAACCAGTCAAGTATGGACTCTATATTTGTAGTTTTATTAAGTCTTGTAGTTATATTAACAATTTGGGTGAAGTTAGAGATTTATTGTGCAGGTAAGTTTGGCTGTATTGCTGAGTTGCCAGTTTATGTTAAGATCACCAAGTATTATGATTTTAAGTTGCATGTTATGAGATATACAGCACAGTTATGCATATATAGTGCTGCAGTACATATGTTTTTATAATTAAATTTTAGTACTGAGATGAAAAGTTCTGCATTGTTAAAAATGGAAAAGTTTTGAAGTTTTGAGGTTATGTCTAGTGTATTTTTGTAAATTATAGCAACACTGCCTGCTCTTTTACTTTTCACATCCATTTGGTGAGGATTGTAGCCTTTTGCATTAATTTCCTCATCATTTATTTCTGGCTTCCGCTAAGTTTCAGTAGTGACAAGTATATCTGGGTTATAAAAATCAATACGAGTAAGGTTCATGTTTAGTAGCAGCAGGGCATTACTGTGGCTGTGGGGAGGAGATAGCTTAAGTGTTGTCATAGTGGAGGTAACTGTGAGTGTTGAAGTTGGGCCTGGGTTGAGGTAGATATTTCCAATATGTATCAAAGTAGATGTGCTATGCTGATATGAAGGCAGCCATTTGTTTTTATGTTTAATCATTATGGTACATTTTCATGCTATAGAATTAGGTCTGGTGTATCTGTATGTGTAGGTGTTGTTTAAAGTGGTGTAGTATAGTTTAGGAAATATGGTTAGCAAGTAGCTAGAATAGCAGTGTTTTGATGTCTGGGCTTGTGGTAGCATTGTGGTATGCTGGAGTAGTGTGATGGAAGGATGTGACGTAAGAGAGTGGTGCGAGTAGTAATAATATTAGGGTGTGGAAAAGAAGCATTTTAATGTTGTGGTGTGTATTGTGAAAGAAAACTGTGTGCAGTGGGGGGGGGGGAGTGGCTGACTTTGTAGTGAGTTAATACTTATGTGAAGAAGTGCATATGAATTAACAAGCTACACTCCTTGTTAACATTTGGAAAATCTGTAATAATAAGGCAGTACTAGTTCCACATAATGAATGTGGGAGGACAAAAATGGGTAAATGTAGCACAAAATCAGTTTATAGCATGTGGCAAAGCAGCAGATGTGTATTTATGAACAGAAACAGGTGAAAGTTTGTAAGAAAATGTATCTAAGAGTGTTGTAGGGGTACAGGTTTGCTCTTGAAATATAAAATGAGAGTTGTGTGGTAAATTAATTGCAGACTGATGGTTTAGAAGTTGTGTCTATTACTGTGACTAAGGTAAGGCTCATATTTGTGTATTTCTATAGTTATGTATATGCCTTTAAGAGGTTTGCAAATAGGTGGAGTTGTGGGTGAAGAACAGTTCCTTTGACGGTAATGCAGGGCAGAGGGTTGGGGAACTGAGGTAATAGGAGAGCAATGTAGGCAACAGCTCCAGCATCAGCTGGAGGTAATGTAGGCAACAGCTCCAGCATCAGCTGGAGGTAATCGGTATGGACATGGTCAGCATACCTGTCAACCTCTTGGCGTAAGAAATCTGGACAAAGTTTAAAATAATGGTTTCAAAAAATAAAGAATTATCAACAGGAATGCATAGATCCCTCGTAACAATATCAGATTGGAGAATATATCACACCTACATGCTATGTGGAAATGATATGTTTGTCAAAATGAACTGCGTTACATTTTTTCACATTTAATTTGAGACCATTGTCCTTGCACAAACTAACATAGTCTATCCCATGATGGAGCAGTTGTGAGTCCAGTGTAAATTGAACAACGCACAATTTACAGTTTTCTGCAAAACTTAGATAATCATAGTCCAGGAGTGTTGGCCTTTATATCTGAGAAATAGATGCCAAATAGAAAAATGCTCAACACTGAGCACTGTGGTACACAACTGATAGCTGTTGTGCTTTTAGAAGTGGAACCTGCAAGTCTAACCAAGTGGGTTCTCTCAGATAACCAGTTAACTATCCACCACATGACATTATACATTTATTCAGATTTACAAGTCTGTGAATAATAACTGCATGGAGAATAGTGTCAAAAGGACTTGCTCGGGTCCAGCTATACTGCATTTACTGCATGACTATTATCCTCTGCTATGGAGAATTTTTCAAAGAAATTAACAAGGTTAGGGAGGCCAGGCCTGTTTTTAACAAAGCAGAACTGATGAGGGTCCATGGATAAGAGATTTTTCAATGTCCAGACTAATGCAGTTTGAGATAGTATATACCGTAGCTTTATGTATGAATCTAGTGAGACTAAGGGGTTTATAGTTACCAGGATCTATCACTAATAAGATTTAAAGTCATCAGTGAAAGTTCTATCCACATCCCATAACCACTGAAGGAAACCAAAGAAACTGTCAAGGTCATGCTTAACTCCTCTCAGCTAGGACCACATGCTTGAGAAATGATGGACAGAGTAGAACCAGGCAATATGCAAGACTGAAAATAATCAAATGAAAAATAAAAAACAAAGACGGTGAGCCAGAGGAGAGAAGAAATTAGCTATGGCACTTGTCAGAGATTGCCACATGATTTAGTAACTCTTTAGCCCAGAATGTTTAAAAAACATAGCTGTAGGCGAGCTCTGTGTACACCAGAAACCTGAAAAGTATAAATATGGTATCATTGGTGAAGTGAGAGGAGTTATAAGGGAAAATGGGATTAGGAAGAGAAATAAATCTACATAGTGATTAAACATAGATGGCTTGTTTGGAAAAATAGCAGCCATTAGTGTGAAAGAGAGTGGTTTAAGATTCAGTGTGGACCAGCGGCACTCCGCCTCTTCCAATCTTTATAACTGTATAGTTGGGCATAGTAGTTAGCTAAAACATTGCATGATGAAAATAGAAGGTTGTAGGAGATGATCAGTGTACTATAGAAAATGCAATATGATGCAGAAATCAACTCTTACCTTGATAACCTGTCGCTTATAGAGCTAAGAGAAAATTTGGGTGTGAATGATCTAGAAAGGTGTGTTTAGTAGGCCCTGATGGGAATAATGGGAGAGGAGGAAGCTTGTCCTGGTTTTGTAAGGGCATGTCAGACAGTATAAATCCCAGACTTATGCTGGTACAATGCCACAGATAGCTGGCAAATATATGGCTGTCACATACAGTAGCAAAAAACAGAAACTGGAGTTCGACAGGTACGCTATTAGGTCTATTTGGTCCATTTTACAGGAGATTGCAGTGCAGTCTTGTGATATGGCATGTTAAGAGTGAAGGGGCACAGCAAAGTTAATATATCCAACAATTCTCAAAATGGTGTGAAAGAAGTAAAGCTGAGTCGGTCATATAAAGAAGCACTTGATTTTTTATAAGGGAGTGATAACTGCTAAGGGAATGTGGTGGCAGGAGTCATGCTATGCCATGGAGTTTAGAATTTCAGAGGGGAAAGGGGGTCATAGCTCTGAATGACAGGTCCATCACCCCAAGATGTGATCTGGTCTGGTATTGCAAAGTAGCCAAAGCTAAGTGTCACAGTGAAGCGGTGAAGAGGTGTACCTGCGGGAAGCTGAAAGTGGAGAAATATTAGGGCTTGCTCTTCAAAGAGATGGTGATTGAAGAAGAACAGCTTAGAAGAATTTGGATAATTGTATGGACGAATAAAGAGACAGAGTAGAGGATGATGTTGAAAATGCAGTGGTCTAGTGAAATGGCCCTGTTTCAGGCTGAGAGAGGTGACTGTTGTTGCATATAAACTAATGGTAAATCCCTTTGGCTTCAGAGAATATTATCATGGGTGGCAGAAAGCAAAAGAAAGAAAGAAAGAAAATCTCTAACACAAGATAAGAACAGATGGGTGTGGGTTAGGGAACTATGAAGTCCATTGGTGACTGTAAGTAGACTTTTTGTGCCGCCCCCATTTTCTTATCTGTGTGTTGGAGACGATATTCTGCAGAGATGCAAACAGGAAGGCAAATTTGTCTATGTGGCAATGACAGAAAGCATTATCAAAAAACGTGTGAGTAAAATGCGTGTCTCTGCCCACCTGTGGCCAAACAGTAGGCCATATACATTTGTTTCAAAAATGATGCTGAATACTGCTTAGAAAGTTTTATTATTGCCTGGGTGATTTGTCTTTGATGAACATGATTATTCTGAAGTGAGCTGAAACATAATTTTGATTTTTATAAATAATAGTAATACCAGATGGGTGCTTTTTTGTCAGCTCTGAGGATTGTGTGTGTGTGTGTGTGTGTGTGTGTGTGTGTGTGTGTGTGTGTGTGTGTGTGTGTGTGAGAAACATCATTTTTTTAGTTACTTTTCTTTACAGTACAATAATTATTATCAAAAGTTACATTTTACATGAATATTAACTTTCACTTTAGTAAATAAGTGGAATGGTCTACTGTAGGGTCTGTACTTTGTTTAATGTAATTGGAGGGCCGAGCCCCTGATATACACGGCTGACAAAGGGGTATAGATGTCTAATTGTTTTCTCATTTGGCATGTCTTGTCAAATTTGTTTTATAAGTGTATCTGCAAGTCACATTTTAGGACTATTACTTGGATGCTGTTGTCAACACATTTTTTCATGACTAAAGGGCTTTGATCTGCTATACGTTTAAAATGTTTATATACAGAATGGAAAAGTTACTTGAGCGGACAAGCTCTTAAATTGTTAATTTTATCAGAGGGAAACCTAAGATGTGGAAGCTAAGATAAACAATGCAGTAGGATATGGCACTCCACTTGTATTCAGAGATGGGTTAATATAACAGGTAGGAGATGAAAATTGAAATAGATATTTAGAGGTCATATGACATGAGGTACACTTGCTCAACATAGGTGAGCTAGTAGTAAAAGGACTCTGTAAATGTAGGTGGGGATGGGTGAGTGTTGATGAAGGTATGTAGTGCAAAAATAGTAAATTAAGCTGTCTATATGGGCTGATAAGGTGAAAGGGGTGCAGTTAATGAGGAAGAGTTATGTATAGAAGTGTTGGTGAAAACAGATAGTCAGGCTGAGTTGCAAGGTGGAGGACAGGGCTTGTCATTGTTTAAGGAGGTAGTGATATCTAGGTTGTAGAAGACACTGGATGATGGCAAGCATAGTATAGGAGAAGAATGGAGAACAGGAATTCTAGGTAAGACAAATAGGGTATTTTAGGTATAACAGATATTCTACATAGTTTAGCTATTAGGGAGAGTGGGAGGCATTACTAGATCTAGGTCAGTTAGGAGATTGGAGGTAATGGTAAGGGAAAAGAAGAGGCAGGACAGAAGTAACGTGGGTGGGTTGAGGTAGGAGATCAACATAGGAACGGGCAACTAGATAGTGCAAAAGGTCATGAGCAGAAGGGATTTCCGGGGGGAGGGTCTGTACATGCAGTCAGGTAATAGGGTTTCTGCATTGATCAAAGTGGTCTGCTGGCTCAAGGGAGAGCACAGGTGTCCATGGACTGGACTCGCAAAGCCTTGGGGACCTAGATAAGGAGTGTGTATGGTGGACAGGTGCTTAGGCAGTAGGGAAGGGGGTAAGGAAGGTGAAGGCAGGAAGAAGAAAGAGAAATGTAGGTGGTCTAAATTTAAGAAGGAAAGGGTGCAGCAAAGGGTGGTGAGGACTGAGGAGGGAGTCATGTTGCAGGATACTAAGGTAAAGATAATGGGAGGTGAGTGGTTTAATAAGACAGAATATACTGAGACAGTGGACTTTGTTTAGTGGTGAGGAGGAAGAGGCAGTGGACCTGATGAATCAGCAGTTATAGTGGAAAGTGAGTAATACTGTTAAGAATGGAGGGGGTGACTCATATTGCTGAAGTGCAGAAGGGGGGAGGTAAGAGAGGATCATGGCAGTTGGCTCATTTTTTTGTTTTACAATAAGTTTCTAGGGAAAATCATAGGGTCAGAGATGGCTAGGCTTATAAAAGGAGGGATTTTAATTTGCTGTTTTAACTACAAATGGATAGGGTGTTTGGACTACTGGACTTTCACAAGAAAGAATAAACAAAGTTGAGGCTAGGTACTGAAAGAGAAGGTTGAGTGGATTAGTGGGGATGAGATGCATTGAAAGCAGAGTACATTTTCTCTAGGGGCAAATACAAGCAGGCCAGTAGATCAGATCATTTATTAGTACACTTGAATATGTAGGGTGAGGGAGTGGATGAGCTGATAATAGTGGAGCTTCGAATGGGGGTAGGATTCGGTGGCTGGTTTTGGAATCCATGGAAGTAGAGGAGTAGAAAAGATTTTGTAATTAAGAGGCAAGTTTGGGAGTCAAGGGAAAAATACACAGGAAGATATGGGGGTGAAAATTCTTTTGGTAGGATGACATTAAGATACAATGACGAATAAGATAATCATGCATATGGAGGTGTTGCATGATTGGAGTAGGGGAAATGTAAGGAACTTTACAGGCATTTGCAGATGGAACAGATGATGCTGAGGTGTACGGAAAGGAAGTATAAGGATTAAAAACAAAAAGGAACACATTAGCAGGGAAAGAAATTAGAAGGTTGAAGAAGAAATGAGTAGGAGAGGAGCTGGAAGTTAGATGTAGCAGAATGTAAAGGTAAGGCTGCTGGCATGGAGATTGAAAAATAAAAACGATGAACTTAAAAATAGGTATAGGGTGAAAAGAAAAACTGTAGACATTGTGGATATTTTTGCACATTATTATCAAAAATGTACATTCGTGCAGGGGAGGAGATAGAGGGAGGGTATGGAAGGAAAAAAGGAGCTGAGGGGGAGGTCAGCTAAGTGATAGAATGATGAACTTTATATCATTTGCCCTAATTATATCCCTATTAACACCATTACACCAGTAGATATCTGAATGTTGGGTAAGGCTTGCAGGCTAGATGACTTTCATATAGTTACAAAAATAAGGGGTGGGAGGTTGTAGATAGTTTGTTGAGGATTTTAACTGGGGTTCCTCTGGGTGCATGACTTCCTACACTGATAAAATGGTGATGGCACTGTTTTTTTCAGGAAAGGGAAGGATATTTTAGGGATCATGTGAACTCCTGCCCTATACCATTAGTTAATGTTGCCCATTGATTTAAAAAAGAGTATTCTGGAGATCATCATGGCACCCAGGCAGAATCTGTGAATTGTGGCTCCTCCACTTATCATTGGTACTTAGTGATAGATTTCTTAGACTGAGCAGACAGGACAGGGCAGAAGGTAACAGGGTGGTTTGTTTTGATACTGAAAAGGCTTTTGATATAGTAGGTTCAGATTCTTTGTTTCGTGTACTGGAGGAATTTTTTTTTTTGGAATAGCTGCAGACTTTTTGTGGGGTAAGCAGCTCCACTATAAGTGTGGTGGTGAGTGGAGAGATATCTAGGCCCGTGAGACTAGGGAGCATGCTCACAAGTGATGGTCAGTGTCACCAAGCTTGGTTCTGTTGGTGATGGAGGTGCTGGTGTAGAGAATGAAAGGAAAATTAAGAGGATGGGGAAAGATGGAGATGCAGTTTTACCTGTTTGCTAGTGACTATAGTATGCTTGGTTGATACGGATAGGATGTTCCACAAAGACAGCAATACATTTGAGGATATGGGGAAAATATAGAGGGTTCAGGTTTCATCTGAAGAAGTCAAGTGCCAGTCCTGATGTGGAAGGTAGGATGTAATGCAATTCTGGGATACTGACAGAGAATGAGATGGGGTGATGGGATAAACGAGATTCTTGGGGAAGAATAGGTACCATGTTGTTTACGAAATTAGGGAATGAGGTTAACAAGAACTACAGGAAAAAGTTAGGAACCAGTTAGTTGGAGTGGTGGGTGTGGAATGCTACAAGATCAGATAGAGGTGGATTAGGATTATAATACTACTATGGTATTAGTAGTATTATTAGTATTAGTGTTGAATGTATTAAGGCATATAGATACTTTACCTAGGGTTAAGAGTTTGCTTGGAATGCAAAGGATATGTGATGAGTTTGTATGGAATATAACAACTGTAAGAATTAGCATGAGAGGTTAAGGGCATATAAAACAAAAGGTTAGAGGCACTCCTCATTTTAGTAAGTATGGTTGTAGCTGCAAATATAAATCAGAAACTTCAGGGTTTGAAGGACAGGCATTGAGCTTGGTTAGACAGAATGGTGTAGCAGAGAAAGAAGTAGGATGTGGTGTATATCTGGCTAAGGTGGAAATGTTACAGAGCACAAGTCAAGTGAATGCCTGGAGCAGTTTCAAGATTCAGTGGAGAGGAGAGACTGGAGATGTTGATTGTTAGGTGTGACTAATATTATGGGCTGTACTGGAGAGATGGCTACTTAAGAGGTGAGGCAGATGCAAGATCTGTACAAGGTGGGGCAAGTGGATTTTAGGGAGTTTGCAGAGGTATAATGTTTATATGGGGTATGGTCAGAAAGGGTATTAAAACATTGATAAGGAATAAAGGGATGATGTTAAGCGGATGTAGACAACCATGGAAGTAGAAAGATAGCTAGGGAAAAGGAAAGGTATGATAGGTTTTCATTTCAGAAACTGGAGGGTTGTGATTTCAGTGTGGATATAGAAAAACCTAGAAACAGTTAGATAAGGGAGAATGAGGTGTGTAAAGAAGAAATAGTGAGACAGAGCCATGGAACGTTTGTAGAAGATTAAAAAGGGTTGAACTGGTATATCATTTATAGGAGTTGTTAATACCGGTGGAGTACAGTGTTAGTCCACATTATACAGGATGCTTTTAGAAAGGCCTGTAAATACTGGAGATGGTAGGCAGGGAGGGCAAATGATTTTCACATGTGGCTGTAGTGTAAGGAAATTAAGTATTACAAGGAGTTGATGAGTTGGAGTAAGAGTTCTTGTGGAAGGTGGAGTCACAGTGCTAATTCTGCTTGCTGAGGGTTGAGTGTGAAGTGTGTGTTGTCTTATATGAAAAAGGTGAAGTTACTGTATATCATAGCTTAGATGAAATGAGAGATGGTGGGGCACTAGGGGGATGCACAGCTTATGGAGCATGTTAAAAAACTTTGCATGTGGGAGTGAAAGCTGAGCAGAGGAGCATGGAAGAGGAGAGATGGTTGTTAGGTAAGTGAGCTGAGCAGTTGGGGAGAGGTGAATTTGTCAGAAATATAGTTTGGTTAGCACAGGACAGAGAAGTGAGATAGATGACAAAGTTAGGCTCGGGAGAAAATAAGGTAAATAAAAATTAAAACAATTAGTTATTAACACCCAAAAGAGAGGGAATGGGGTGTGAGTTGGAAGTGTGGCGAGGAATATGCGCAGGTCCAAATGTTGACTTAGAGTTTTTACAAATCGTTTGGAGTTGACATTATAATTATGTGCAATATGTTAATTAGGTGATTGCAAAATTGTTGAAAAACAGAGAGATTTAGAAAAGAAGGAAGATGATCCAGTAATAAGTCCACAGCCTGATGCATCTCCAAGCAGGCAGAACTCCAGTGCCTTCCCTCTTTCTCAAATTATTTTTCAGACACTTCCCTAGGGTCACACCCTTATTGTGATTCTTGATGGCAGGTGACGACTATAGGTGTGTTTATTTTGGGAAACAACCTAATACTACCAATAGAGTTTACGTTACTTGTCCTTTATTTATTCTAGTTAGCTAGGCTTATAGGCATTACTTCATCTGTAGAATGTCCAGCTTTTACCTCTTTCAGGTAAATGAGATGGATCCATTCACAGCATACATTTAGCATTTGTTTCATGTATGCCATGAGTTGCAGGTTAAATTGCAAGGCATGATAAGAAAATTATCTTATACTAAAAGATTAATTCAGTCACAGATTGCCATCTACCTCCTCAAAGAATTTTACATTTATAACCTTTGTAAATGATATGTAAATATTTGTTTATGGTCAATATAACTTGACATGTATGGTTATTTTTACAAATTAACAATAAATGCTTGTTTATCAAGTTTTCTGTTATGCACTAATATGGGAAGACTCCTGAAGTTTTATATTTTTAAATCTTTTACTGCAATGTAAATTATGTGAAATAAGTCAATTAAACATTTATTATCTTTACTTTTGTACCAACATTTTACTTCAAGTACTCGAAAAAGTAATCATACAACTGAACAAATGAATAAAAATACATAAGAAAGCAAGTAAGCAATTACATGGCATGCTGCTTTATTTCAACATTTCCTGGCACTTTTAAAAGCTGTAGTTGAACATTAACCACAGACCTGGACTTTAACTGTTTTGTCGCATCACCTCCAAATGTAAAAAAATAAAAACAGAATCTCTTTGTGACATCAAGCTCTGGAAGAAGATACAAGTCTACTCTGTGTTTGTTTCTATTATCTTTGATGATCTATTTCTTTGTCTGTTTACAGTATCTTATTATAACGTAATTAATAGTTAAATAGCCAAGGAGGCAGAAGTGAGATTGAATGTCAGGTATTGTAACTGGTGTGTCAATGTTTGGCTGAAACCTTTCTTCAGACGAATGAATAGTTGATGGCTAACATCCATTCAGCCAGTGCATTTGTGTGGATTTGACAGTACTCAAGGTTTCTTGGGTAATTGCTGTTACTTTGATCATGCAAGCTATCAGTTGTTTATAGCCTTTTCAAAATGCTCAGACAGGCTTTTAACACTGCAGTACAGGACTGAGAAAGAAAGAAATTAAACCATAGGTATGAACTATTATTTCTGCCATTACTTTCATGGGTATATTTTCAATTTCTCTTTCTTTTAAGCATTCCTCAGCTTAAAGTTTACATGAAGCTGTTATGATGGCTTTGGCTGATAAAATGGGATCTGAGAGCTAGTTCAAGTATCCACCTGTTCATGAAATCATTTTCATACTTTTTCACTCTTAATGTTCCTGCATCCACCCCCTGTCTCCATCAGATGCTACTTTGGGATTCCAGTCCTCAAAGCTACTCCGGGAAGGATACCAGAAACACACAACCCTCAACACCACCCTCACATACCTTGGCTTTTTCTCCCCAACTGGAGACATTTCCCAGTGTTTCACTGTCAAGTTACATCTATGGGATAACTCAGAGCCCCTATTTTCCAGGGTCTTTATTTGGTACTGCCTGGGTCATTTCTTAAATTATCACCTGTTCATTAGCAGCAATGTAAAGAGGCATACCAAGTTACAGGACAGTGTCACCCAGGGTCTAATCAAAGTCTCATCTCTTTATTTTATTTATTTACTTTATTTTACATTTGTTAACCGGGGGTGTCTGACTGAGCCGAAAAGGCCCTTCTTCAGCAGAGGCCCAGGGAGAAAAGCTCCACAAAGACAAATTACTGATACATTTAGTTAGACATGATCAGTTTACACACAAATTACAAAAGACATGTTTTTACAGTGGTATGCAGCACATCAACAGTTCAAGTGGAGAGAACAAACAAAAAATATTAATTTAAAAATAAAGGCAATTAATAGTTTTGTGGTGTACAGCTGAAATTTGGAACATAGGTAGAATACGTACATAGTATACAGGTACAGTACATACATTGTACATTTGCCAGTGTTTGTGAGTAAGAGTGAAAACTATGATCAAGTACTCTAGGTTTAGTATGTGTACCTTATCCGCTTTCACTACCTGGGGAGCAATCATGACACTGCCAACTATGAGATGTTGCCTAATGAGGTTTTTAAAGGAGGCTTTGGATGATGTGTTTTGTATGCTAGTGGGGACAGAGTTCCATTTTGTAGCCACTGAACTACTATATAGTGTGTCTCTAAAGCTATTGTAGCTGTTGGTGACTTCTAGTAGTAGTTTGCTTGATGATCTAAGAGGCCTTTTGGCTAAGTGATGTTGTACTAGGTTTTTGAGGGCAGAACACTTATTGGGGAGGTAATAGATAGAATAACAGAGGCAGAGCTGATTGTAGGTAAGGAGGTTGGGCAGTTCAAGCCAGTGGAGCTGTCTCAAAGCAGTACAGTGATGAGTTCTATATGAGCAATTTGCAGCAAAGTGGGAAATTCTGTTATAGCAGGCTTCCATTTTGCTTAGTTCAGTTTTGTTGAGATTAGTCAGAATGGGAGATGCATAGAGTAGGGTGGATAGAAGTTGGGAGTGAGCGATGGCTGATCTTGTGTTGTTGGTAAGAATTTGAGCATGCTATGGCTGTGACTCCCTGGGCAACAGTAAACTGTGAAGAATGTGGTGGGGGATGGTGTCCTGTTTCCCTTAAAACATGGAGAATGTTCACTGTGGTACTCAGTTCTTCTCTGGCTATCAGCCCACCCCCAACTTCCACATATTCCTACTATGAGCTGGGACACAAATACCCTTTCCTCAAAAGTATCTTTTCCCTCACAAGCAGTGGTATGGTCTTTTACAGAATTTTTATAGCTAGTTACTAGGCTTGTAGTTCAGGGTTTCATTGAGGAACCTAGGCCAAATTCTCACTGACTCCAAACACTGTCTGGTTAAGTGACTTGCTCAAGGTCACACATCAGGCAAACAAAGATTAATTGAATCAATTCCTGTAGCTCAGGAACTACAGCTCACAGTCTTAACCCCATGCACCAACTGCAAGACTATAAATATTCATCAACCCAGGTAGGATACGAACCCACAATAATAGTGCTTATGATATTTATTTTTTTAATTGGCTCCTCTTGAGGACATTTTGCATTCTCTATATCATTAATAACTCTAGCAAAGTGTTTCTGACTCAGATGTGTTGAGCCTTTATCTTAGACAAGTTAAATCAAGATCACATATTCTAGACATCATTCAGACATCAGCAGTAAAGTCTCAGTAGCCATTTGCTTCATACTCATGTTTTTTGTCCTTGCTCTGAATAGTATACTCTACCTTGGTCACTCTCTCCTGAATGTCTGCAGTAACTCTCCTTTCTTTAGCTTGTTGATTAGCTGTCATTATCACCTCAATATACCAGAACAGAGGAAAAGCTTTTTACTGAAATTGCTGATAAAATCAGACATAAGAATGTAGTAGTACACCTTAAATACAGGCACAGAACATAAATAAAAATGTGCAGGTGTAGATAATACAGTCAGAATAAGGAAATGTTCTCATGACATTATTAAAGAAGTCCATTTGACTGCATACATATAAAGAAAGGGGAAGAGGGGAAGATTAGAAACATGTTTCTGTAACTTGTAGTCAAAGGTGGGAACATTTTATAAAAATTAATCCAGATATATGCACTTAGAAGTCTCAGCATGCAAGTAGCTTGCAGTCTCTCTGCTATACCAGCTATGCAGACTGAAGTGTATATGCTTTCTGAAGACAAATTGGATCAGAAATAAAGTTATACAGAGATGGAGTGGTGGAGGTACTGTCGAAGAAAGCACCAGACAAGTCGGCTACATCTGTATAAAGCTCTGGACTTCCTTCCAGTCCTATGGACCAGGCTACTCTTTTGTTGCTGGTAAAATGTGGAAGCAGCAAGCTGCATTAGGTTGGTGAATACCGGACTAAGGGATTGTTGTATAGGAAAGCAAGTAGATTGAATGATAGGTCAGTGTTATGAAAGACTGATAATGTACTGGATCCATCTGTGGGACTGACATGAAGACACTGCAAAGCCAAGTCAATAATTCAGAGGTGATCTCAAGGAGAGATACAAACTTCATCAAGAGGAGCAAGAGAGGTCACTGAGGTAATAAGACAGCAGCAAGTGGCATGGCTTCAACTGCAAAAAGACTGAGACCATAAGCAGCTCTGTTATAGACTGGATGATACTGAGAATATGGATTGGAAGGAAAAACCTCCACTTCACTGCTGTATCCGAAGTACTGGGCAGGCCTGCATGGAAACGTTTTGGAGTGAGGAATAACTTATATAAGCAGTAACACCTTCCTTGAGGAACTCATTAAGGGTTGAGACAACAGTATAATTTTAAGATATCTGTCAGGTTATATAGTTTCCATAAATCCTATTTTATTTTAGACTCATTTAACACTGTTCTGAAAGTCTATAGTCTAACCATTTAAATCCATTTATTTTTAGACTTATAACAAATGAATCTATTGAGTGAATCATATATTTATTATGTACTTTTATGTTTGGCTTTGTTTAAGTAGCAAGTCTAAGCTTACACTTGTTTTTATTAGATGGAATTGAATTTGAACCTGGGTGGCATTATGACTGACATGCACATTTTGCAGGCTCCTGTTTTATAAAGCTAGTGTTTCATCAAGAGTCAGCCAAAAATTAGAGTGGCATGCATATTCATAGGTGTGTTCATAGGTCCATAGGTGTGTACTAAGCTAATGGTCCTGGAACCTTTATAAGCCTAGCCCATAGAAGTGCCCTAGCATCATGCTGCCCGATGTTAGTTCCCAGTGCCTCCATCAGGTAGAGCCACTGGAGTGATCCCCGGGGTGAACTTTCTATTTCCCATCCACTCATCAAGATTTCTCTTGAAGAGGGCCAGTGAGGTGCTCTGCTTGACATGTATGGAAAGTCTGTTCCAGAGCATGGGCGGTCTCTGGGTTATGAATCTGTCCCTCAGACATGTTCTGTTTATTGTGGTAATGAGGTTGAGGGCTCTGGCGTGTGTGGTGTGGAGAGATTGGGATTTCTTTAGATGTAACATTTCTAACAGAGCTGGGTTTGACATGGCTTTGTAAGTCAAGCAGAGACCGCCTTTAAGTAGGCGATATGAGACAGAGAATAGCTGGAGTCTTTTGAGTCTGTTTGTGTAGGACATGTGTTTAATGCCTAGGATCCTCTTCATGAGGTACTTCTGTGGCCAACCCAGCTGTTGCAGGTGTCTGGTGAGGTACATGCCAAATGGGGCATTATACCCGATGATTGGTCTAATGAATGAAGCATGGAAAGAGATGATGACCTCTTTCTTCCTGGATGCAAAACCCTTGGTAATGAGATGTGCCACACAGAAGGACTTTCTGACCACAGTGGCAATGTGGTGGTCGAAGGAGAGTTTGCTGTCAACCTGTGTACCCAGATCTCTTATAACACCTTCAGTGTTCAGTGGGCTCCCACCAATGTGGTAATTAGTGGGAACTGAGTTTTTCCCAAAGGGGATGATGACACATTTTTTGGGATTAAGCTTAAGGCCATGGTTTTGACACCTGTCATTGGTCTCAGTGAGGCCTTTCTGTAGGATGCCTACATCACTTGGGGAGTTAATAATGGCTCCCAGCTTGCAGTCGTGTGCGAACTTGGTCAGCAATAGTCCTCCATGTTGGCCTGGACTTCTGAGAAGTAGATGCAAAACAGTAGAGGACCCAGGACCAATCCCTGTGGGCGTCCACTAGTGACTGGCTAGTAGTCTGACTTGGAGTCCGCTACTTTCACACTGTGGGTTCTATCTGTGAGCCAATTTGCAACCCACCTAGTGATATATGGGTTGATGCCTAGTTTGGTGAGTTTATCAATAATTCCTGAGGGAGGAAAGGTATCAAAGGCCTTGACCAGATCGAGGTAGGCTATATGAACTGCCTTGCCCTCATCCATAGCTCTGGTGACTGACTCAAAGAAGTCAACCAGGTTGAGCAGGCATGATCTACCATTCATAAAACCAAATTGTGTGAGATTTAGAGTTTGGAGATTCCCTATATCCTTGTTAATTAGGTCTATGATGATGCACTCCATAGCCTTACATATCAGACTCATCAAGCTAAGGGGCAATAATTCCCAGGGTCTGTAGTTGCTCCCCCTTTATGGAGAGGGATAACTGTAGCAGTGCGCCATTCAGTAGGGACAAAGCCTGAGGTGAGGCTGTGATTGGACAGGGCACACAGATGTGGTGCCAGTTCACTTTGCAGTTCATGTAGAACACATCCAGGGATATTATTGGGTCCCGTGGAAGCTGTTTTCTTGGTCTTGGACAATACAGCTTTAACCTGTACTGCAGTAATGCTGGGTACCTGCGATTCCTCCAGTATTGTGATTGGTCCTTTGGGGGGTGGGGGAGAGGGGTAAAGTTGGCACTGAATCTGTCGGCCAGTATGTTGGCAGTATCTGTTGTCTCAGTATAAGAGGTACCATTGTGCAGTAACTCAGAACAAACCTGGGCATTGCCGTGGAGATTCTTGATATAACTATAGAAGGCTTTGTGGTTGTTTTTAGTGTCTGCCACAATTTTGCCTTCATAGCTGGCTTTAGAGCTTTTGATGAGGGATCTCAACTTTTTGTTGAGGCTAATAAGGGAGTGTTTCCAGTCTTGGGACTTAACCTTTTTCTGCAACAGTTTCTTCCCTCTGTTGTAGAGTTTATTAATGGCAGGGGACCACCAGATTGGCTTCCTTTTTTTGGAGGAGAGCATCTTGGTTCTGTTAGGTATGGCTAGTTCCATGCATTTATGTACATGTTCACACAGTACATACCTTCCAGGGTGCTTAGGAATGTGAATTGAGAGTCTTGGGACATGGTTGGGGATGTATAGCAGGCTATGACCTGAATTGCCATCTTACCCAATGTTAGCTGTACCTGAAGTATCTCAGATGCGTTATGCTGGGCTACTAGTTTGGAGGTGTGGATATTGTTTTTTAATATGGAAACACGACTGCCTTTGGAGCTTTGGTCCATGTAATGGGGCCAAAAGGTGTGGAATGAGTTATAGCCTGGTAGCACAGGGGGTGCTTTCTGCTGCTTTAAACCAGGTCTCCATTACAGCACAAATGTCGATGTAGCAAGTGCATCTTGAGATTTAGACTTCTAGCATTGAGCAGCATGACCATCAGACTGCATTTATTTATAGCTGTTATGGTGGTAATTTGGTCTTTGGAACATCACCTAAAAAAGGCACTATAGGGATGGCAAGAGCCTTAGCCAGTATCTGGAAACCCAGGGGTGACAGATGCAGGCCATCTCTGGTTAAGCATCAAGGTCTGTCAGTCATGTCATCTCAAGCAGACAGATACAGGATCCCCTTAGAATGACGCTAGAAACTTAGTTGTTGAAGTCAATCATTTTCTGCTTGTACTGTGGTATCATTCTGGGTGATGGTAGGATGGTCTCAGGGCTAGGGTCATACCTGCCTGTGCCATATAATCTGAGAGCTCCTCCATGGCTCTTTTCATGTAGTCCAGGGAGGTGCATCTCAGGTCATTCACACCCACATGGACAGTGACAGAGTCATACTTGTACTTGTTGTGGAGTGACCTGAGTGTGTGTGTTATGTGTCAAATTTTGGCACCTGACAGACAGCTGACTATTACCTTCTCCTTATTCAAACTAGTGAGTGGGACATCAGTATGCCTCACTATCGAGTCAGCTATGATTAGTGTATTGGGCAAGCTGTTTTACCTTGTGGGCTTAGGCTGAAGGGCACACTGTGTAGGTGAGCTATGTGTCTTGTGGTTTGTACTGTGTTGTGGTCGAGTGCATTTCTGCCTTGGAGGTCTCTGGTGTTTGGGTAGATTTCTACTGAGAGCCTCTGCAAGGGTGGGCGAGTGGTTTGTGTATTTATGTGAGAGCTGTGATGGTGGGTGTTCTGGAGGGCTATGTGTTGCATGTGATGTGGTGCAGGTATTGACCTTCTCCTCTTGACCAGCTATTATGGTCTTGGCTTGAGAGTGCATGGCTTCCAATTTGGATATATAAATGCATCTTTCACAAGTCTGATTGTTGAGAGGTAAGAGAAGAGGGTTGTCTATGTACATTATTCAGTTGCTACACTGCCTGAGAATGCCCAAGTTCACCAGGTTAAGAGGAGAAAGCACAGGAAACTAACCTTTAGACATGTCAAGAGGGATGGTCATTATTACCAAGTACTGGAGCTGTTTCCTTATATATTCCTTTTACAGGAAAAATGTCACTCAAGGTGTCTGAGTCTGTACAGAGCACTGATAAAAACTTGAGGGGAAACTAATATACAGACCATGAAAATTTAAGGATGAAGTATTTAGACAGATATTCTGAAGTTAGAAAGAAATCAAGCAGTCTTTGTGTCTTTCGGCTTTTCCCATGTCGCCACACAGAAGGTGCTCTAACTGAGAATCGAACGGGCAATGTCTAACTGTGAGGTGACAAAGAAATCAAGCAGTACTTACTGAAAAATAAAGAATTAGTTTGTTAAGAATGATGAAAAGAGGGGAGTCGCATGAATGGCTACTGCCTGGCTACTACTAATGCTGGTCTCAGCACAACTTCACTCTGTTAGGATACAATACTCTGTTGCTTCTTCTCTCACCAGAAGCACAATGTTAGCACCGATCCCAAGAAGAGAAGCAGGCCACTGCCTGTTTGGTGATCAACAGTATTGTTCCAGATGATGCAAGGGGCTGCAGGCTTGTAGCTTTTTTCTGGTAGATACCTCGAATAGCAACCAGACCAATCAGGTACATTAAGCACAGATACTCACTCTCCAACCAGAAAGAGTCAGGAATCAATGCACTCTGCTCCTACTCTCACCAGGATCAGAATATAAGCACAGATTCCAAGCTATCACCTATAAAACAATTAAGCTTTCTGGTGATCAACATTCTCCAGGAAATAATGTAACTGCATTCCTTCTCTCACCAGGAGAAAACAGAAGCACTAATCCCAAGATGACTACTGAGAGGCAGAATGTGGGCTCTCCAATAACTGATGAAATACTGCAAAACCATACCTATTTCTATGTTACCAAGATGATCATATTTATGCCATTGGGGCACACACACACACACACACACACACACATACACACACACACACACACACACACACACACACACACACACACACACACACACACACACACACACACATACACACACACGTGCGCGTGCATGCACACCGTGTAGCCTTCAGTGAGATTAGAACATCTACCTATCTAGTCTTACACATTGTAGCTCACAGTATTTATCACATGCACCATGGCTTAAGTGTGCTACACTAATGACCACTGGTGCATTTTTATGTCTAGCCAAGCATCCCAAATCTATGACAACTTCTAGTATCCTTGGTGGTGTAAGCAGGAGCTTGGGAGATTAAATAACAAGCAGAAGCCTTGGAGATTAACTGTATACAGGCTGCCTGTGTCCATTAGAGACATAAGTGCCAAATTATAGGTGAATTTGCAGTTCTCCATCCAGTTGTCTAAGTTACACTTGAATTTTATTAGGGAGGAACTCTGCTTCACATAGATGCAGAGCAGAGCCTGCTCCAGAGAAGGACTAGCCTCTGTGATACATACTTGTCTCTCTAGCAGGTCCTACTTATATTACAGGTAAGGTTTAAGTCATTAGAGTGGATAATTCTTGTGCTTTTTCCCCTCAACAGCTTGTAGGAGACAGAATACATGGATAGGACTTTCAGGAAGTTTGCACAGGGCATGCTAGTTATGCACTATATTCTTTTAGTGTGGAACCTCTGCAGACTTTCTAACTGTTGGATGTGCCTGGTTAGGTACATGCCAAAGGGACATTGTACTCAATGATAGGTCTGATGAGTGCCAAATACATTGATCTCCTTGTACCTAGAGTCCGTACCTTTGTCTATATGCTATGCAACATAGAATGATTTCCTCACTACTATAGACAAGTGATGGTCAAAGGCTAGATTACTATATATGTGTCTCCCCAAGTCCCTGACTATTGGGTCGACTCCTCGGGGTGTGTTGTCAGTATGATAGTTACCAGGGGTGGATGACTTCCCAAAGAATACTGTTATGCATTTCTTGGCATTTAGTTTTAGTCCATGGCTCTGACACCAGTTACTTGTCTTTGTCAGCCCTTCTTGGAGAATGTTAGTGTTGGTGGGCTATACTATGACTGCTACTAATTTTCAATTGCCTGCAAATTTAGTCAGCCAGGGGCCCATGACATTGCTCTTGACTACAGAGTAGTAGATGTCAAAAACCAGTGGTCCCAGGACCGATGTTTGAAGAGATGGGGGAGTCCTGTCCTTGGGTAAATGGTTGCATTGAGTGGAAGTTTACGCACCAAATCTGTTGGATAAGCCATGTCCACCTAGCACAAGAGTCACACACAGTCATACCAGTTAGACAGGCTGGTGTTCAAATTTAACAATGACCACATCCACAATATGGAAAACATTGTCTTAACTGCTGACTCCACAGCAAAAGTTTGTGCTGCTTGTGTAAGAACTGTGGATGATTAGTTGCAATATTTGCACCACGACAGGAAGAGGTACAACAAGCTGGAGTAAAGTCTAGTTTGCTCTATCATTCCTATTTAAAGCTGGACACTAAATGAAGCAGGTCACTGCTGGTCAGACATTGCTGAGAAAGGTAACCAAATGGAAGATGATGGCCAAGAAACACTGTCCAGACATGCAAATGAACTGTATGGAGATGTAACCATAAATAGGGAGGGGAAAACTAGTCACGCAGATCATATCTCCAGCAAATTGACTGCAGGGAAAGAAAGGTTGAGATAGTAAAGGAGGGAATACTAGGATTTTGTTGGTCGATAGTTTAGAGCCAGCTGAAGTGAAGGAGGTGGTAGCCAGGGGGAGTTTGGTGTGATCCAGCTGTAATGTGAACAGGAGAAGAAGTTCAGAAATGAAGAGACATTGTGGTAAATGATTACTGGAATGCAGATTCTCAGTAGCCAAGGTTATTGGGAGGCCAGGTAGTCCCAGTGACTGATAGTTTACAAAGGATCGTAAAAGTTTTCATAATATGATGACACTTTCTGACAATCACTAACTGTTTCCCCAGGAGATGATGGTGCTCTTTTCCTTTGTTCCACTTTAGAGAAAGGAAAGAGAATCTTGAAGTATGGGACAAAATCTGAAAGTTACTGAATGAAGCTGTTTTCTCTGTTTCCTTTGTGATGAGTATGTTGGCACAGAGAGGACCTGATTGTTGTTAGGCCCACAAGTGACTGAGCATCAAAAGGAGATGTCCTTGCTTATAACTGTTGCAGTATTCATATTATGTGGGATCTCCTGCCAAGGACAGCCCAATGTCTACCAAAGCTTTTACTTCCTCCCAGCTTTGTACGTCTGACATATGCCCTCCACACAGGCATAGGGCATAAAGGTGACATACGCATATTCAGTACTGAGACCTTCTTCACCACCAGTCTGAACACCACATTTGAACATTGTTCTGAACACCCTTTGCTGAGCTGGTTTCTATCAAGCCAGTTTCTCCTTTTCTTTGTTTACTTAGGGTTTATGCCATCCAGGAAGGGAAAATGTCATTGTGGGAGGCAGAATCCCCATAAAAACCATCACAAGAAGTGCTTATTTTGCCAACGTTCTTCACATGATCATACCCAGTATACCTTTTGTCAGGTTTTTGTTCCAAAATGCTTTGCATCTGTCTGCCCTCTTTATACATTTATCTTGAGAACCAATGTCTCAGACTTTTGACCCACTGTACAATGGCCAAATCCACCCACCCTAAGATGCAGCTATCTCTTACAGAGAAAAACAAAAAGTCTTGGCCTGACTCTGCTGCTGTCCAGCCTCCACTGGACATCTCTCTCAAGGTGGATGAAAACTCTAAAGACCATTCGGTGTTAACACAGGTTTCCTCTGCCATGACCCTGTCAGAGGCAGGCAAGGAACTAGTTTATCGCATGTCCTCGGAGGCAATGCAAACATCCAACGTGGACACTAAGGGGGAACCAAGGCTGATCATTTCCAAAGAGCCTAGAGGGAGTCCCCACATGCCGGTTAGGAAAGAGGTCACTGGTACCCTTATTGAGTCTAGGCATGGCTCAGTGCCTCTTAGGTTGGTCAAAGCTGATGTCCCACTAAAGAAGAAGCAGAAAACTAAACACATTACTCTCATTGCTAAGGATCCTCATATGGAATGTTAGGATTTTACCCTGGGCTTGTTCAGTAGCCTAATGACCTAGAGATCACCTCAGGGGGTATCTCTTCTTGCTTCTCCTTGGTCATCTACTTCAGCCAAGATGATTACCTCCCGAATAGCAACCAGACCAATCAGGTACATTAAGCACAGATACTCACTCTCCAACCAGAAAGAGTCAGGAATCAATGCACTCTACTCCTACTCTCACCAGGATCAGAATATAAGCACAGATTCCAAGCTATCACCTATAAAACAATTAAGCTTTCTGGTGATCAACATTCTCCAGGAAATAATGTAACTGCATTACTTCTCTCACCAGTAGAAAACAGAAGCACTAATCCCAAGATGACTACTGAGAGGCAGAATGTGGGCTCTCCAATAACTGGTGAAATACTGCAAAACCATACCTATTTCTATGTTACCAAGACGATCATATTTATGTCATTGGGGCACACACACACACACACACACACACACACACACACACACACACACACACACACACACACACACACACACACACATACACACACACACACACAAACACACACACACGTGCGCATGCGCGTGCATGCACACCATGTAGTCTGCAGTGAGATTAGAACCCCTACCTATCTAGTCTTACACATTGTAGCTCACGGTATTTATCACATGCACTATGGCTTAAGTGTGCTACACTAATGACCACTGGTGCATTTTTATGTCTAGCCAAGCATCCCAAATCTATGACAACTTCTAGTATCCTTGGTGGTGTAAGCAGGAGCTTGGGAGATGAAATAACAAGCAGAAGCCTTAGAGATGAACTATATACAGGCTGCCTGTGTCCATTAGAGACATAAGTGCCAAATTATAGGTGAATTTCCAGTTCTCCATCCAGTTGCCTAAGTTACACTTGAATTTTATTAGGGAGGAACTCTGCTTCACATAGATGCAGAGCAGAGCCTGCACCAGAGAAGGACTAGCCTCTGCGATACATACTTGTCTCTCTAGCAGGTCCTACTTATATTACAGGTAAGGTTTAAGTCATTAGAGTGGATAATTCTTGTGCTTTTTCCCCTCAACAGCTTGTAGGAGTCAGAATACAGGGATAGGACTTTCAGGAAGTTTGCACAGGGCATGCTAGTTATGCACTATATTCTTTTAGTGTGGAACCTCTGCAGACTTTCTAACTGTTTGATGTGCCTGGTTAGGTACATGCCAAAGGGACATTGTACTCAATGATAGGTCTGATGAGTGCCAAATACATTGATCTCCTTGTACCTAGAGTCCGTACCTTTGTCTATATGCTATGCAACATAGAATGATTTCCTCACTACTATAGACAAGTGATGGTCAAAGGCTAGATTACTATCTATGTGTCTCCCCAAGTCCCTGACTATTGGGTCGACTCCTCAGGGTGTGTTGTCAGTATGACAGTTACCAGGGGTGGATGACTTCCCAAAGAATGCTGTTATGCATTTCTTGGCATTTAGTTTTAGTCCATGGCTCTGACACCAGTTACTTGTCTTTGTCAGCCCTTCTTGGAGAATGTTAGTGTTGGTGGGCTATACTATGACTGCTACTAATTTTCAATTGCCTGCAAATTTAGTCAGCCAGGGGCCCTTGACATTGCTCTTGACTTCAGAGAAGTAGATGTCAAAAATCAGTGGTCCCAGGACCAATCCTTGAAGAGATGGGGGAGTCCTGTCCTTGGGTAAATGGTTGCATTGAGTGGAAGTTTACACACCAAATCTGTTGGATAAGTCATGTCCACCTAGTACAAGAGTCACACACAGTCATACCAGTTAGACAGGCTGATGTTCAAATTTAACAATGACCACGTCTGCAATATAAAAAACATTGTCTTAACTGCTGACTCCACAGCAAAAGTTTGTGCTGCTTGTGTAAGAACTGTGGAGGATTAGTTGCAATATTTGCACCACGACAGTAAGTGGTACAACAAGCTGGAGTAAAGTCTAGTTTTCTCTATCATTCCTATTTAAAGCTGGATACTAAATGAAGCAGGTCACTGCTTGTCAGACATTGCTGAGAAAGGTAACCAAATGGAAGATGATGGCCAAGAAACACTGTCTAGACATGCAAATGAACTGGATGGAGATGTAACCATAAATAGGGAGGGGAAAACTAGTCACACAGATCATAGCTCCTGAAAATTGACTGCAGGGAAAGAAAGGTTGAGATGGTAAAGGAGGGAATACTAGGATTTTGTTGGTTGATAATTTAGAGCCAGCTGAAGTGAAGGAGGTGGTAGCCAGGAGGAGTTTGGTGTGATCCAGCTGTAGTGTGAACAGGAGAAGAAATTCAGAAATGAAGAGACATTGTGGTAAATGATTACTGGAATGCAGATTCTCAGTAGCCAAGGTTATTGGGAGTCCAGGTAGTCCCAGTGACTGATAGTTTACAAAGGATTGTAAACATTTTCATAATATGATGACACTTTTTGACAACCACTAACTGTTTCCCCAGGAGATGATGGTGCTCTTTTCCTTTGTTCCACTTTAGAGAAAGGAAAGAGAATCTTGAAGTATGGGACAAAATCTGAAAGTTACTGAATGAAGCTGTTTTCTCTGTTTCCTTTGTGATGAATGAAAAAATATTTAGATCTCCTATCCACAAAATGTCATTAGGTAAATCAATTACTATACCTAAAGGTCCTAGAATGTCCATACCAATAATGGTATTTGTGCAAGATGGATGCATTAAAAATGCACCCTTCCATGTCTGTCCTTCTTGACAAAACTTTATGTCCACACTTTGGCTACTCACTGCATAGCATCCTGTGCCATTAAATGCTGAAATGCAAACCTTTTTTATAGGATTTGCTGGTAACTGTCTGTTTGTGACAGATACTGCTGCTCCTGTGTCTATTAAGACATTTTTCCACAATGACCCCTCTCCCCAAATAACAATCAGTGGTCGTCCATCCTAGAGCCCTTTTAAAGGTAGTCAGGAAAGATACCAGAGTAGGGGGGGCACATCCCTATTGTAAGGAAATCCACTCATCCTCTCCTTTATTATCAAATGCAATATGACACACCTCATGTTTTTGTTTGTCATCTTCCTCTGTGTCTGAATGATCTACATATTTAGTTTTTCAATCTCTTTTTTTTAACTGTTGCCTAGCTATTCCTTCTGCCTGTTCTATCAAATGTTTCGGATTTATAGGTGAAACTGTTTGAAAATCTACCGGGCATACTTTCTCTTTTCCTGTATATTGATGGCTCTTATAACTGTTTTTGCCAATATTGTAAGGTTTTGGTACATAATCCTGCTTTTCTGACTTTTCTTGTAAATTTGTTTGCTCTTTTTTTGGAAATACCCCCTGTTCTTCTTTCTTTTTATGCCAAGCTTTGTAATGATCACAATTTTGCTTAACATGTCCTATTTTTTTTACAAAAGAAGCATGTTGGTGCCTTTTGCTCATTACCTGTGCTTGATTCTGGTACTACAAGCATAGAAGCAGGAGCTGGTGGTGCTGACGCAGCTCTTTCTGCTGGTGGTTGGTCACACCACCTTTGACTTTCCCTGTTTTTTATCTCACCAATTACTTCAAATGGCTTACTATTTTCTTCAAATGCAAAAATATGGTGTGAGTATAATGTCCCATCATCGGCCATAGTCCGTCCCCTCATTAGTTTATGTACCAAATCAGTGAGGGTATCAGAATTTTCTTCGTAGATACATTTAATATCCCCTGGAACCCCTTTTACTTGTTCTAAGAAGCAATGTATTAACTGTTTTTGTATGTCTCTTTTTTCCATGTCTCTATCTGTTTTCTTATATATGATTTGAAATGCAAGTCTAAAATGATCACTTTGTTCCATTAATTTATCTGTGATAGTAATTTTAAAATTATCTAATAATTTGGCTGTGAGATGCTGCCCTTGTGTAAATGCCATTAAAATGGCTGTCATACGTCCTACTTTAGTATTTAACTGATAATCATCTTGTTTTAAGTGAATGAAAGTTTTAAAACATTTGGGAATAAAAATCCAAAAACATCTAAGTAATGCATCTGTCCATATATCAGATCCTGCTGTATATGCCACCCATTCTTCAAATGTAAGCATGTTATAAAATATGCCTTTTTTATCATTCCACTGTGGTAAACTCTGTAATAATCTAGACTGTGTATATAAATATGTAGTTGTTCCCTGTCCCTGTTCTATAATTTGGACTGGTTTTGTGTTTTTTCTTCCAAGCTTCTTTGTTCTGATAAAGACAGCTGGGTTATGGAGAGGCTGGGGTAAAAGGTGTATACTCTGTTGCTCTGACCTTCAGGGCCATAAGTTATCAAACTCATATGACCAGGTATGGACCTCCTCATCTGAAGAATCAGACTCCCTAGTCTTTTGTTTCAGCTAGGAGGGATTTGACAGACCTTCCTGACTGAAGGTAAGATTACTGACCTCTCCGTTTAGTTCCTCTTCTCAGGTTGCCTGTGACTCCATTAAATGTAGTTATGATGCAGCTGATGCATACTCTAGAGCTGCTGCTTCAGGCTCAGTTATAAAGAAGAACACTTGGCTTCACCTCCAGGCTATAACTAATGATATTAATGCTCCTGGATGCTTCTTTTGGACAATCAAAATCTCTGATACAGTTGCTTCTGGCTTGTTTAAGACTTTACACAACAAAAGTAAAGTGATGTAGGATCCTAAACAAACCTTTGTTTCTCCCATACCCAAATTCAGAGAAACAATTCTTCTAAATTTGCCTTTGTGGGGAGGCAGTTTTGTCAGCCCTCTAAGGGGAAGAAGGCCCCTAAGTGTATGTTTGCTGATAAATCCACCCAGACCTCTAAAACTCAAAAGCCCCCTTTACAGGACAAATCTACCTCCATCTGACATATTTTCTCCCCTTACACTTGGCCAAATTATCCTATCCCTCAAGCTTTCCTTGTCAGGAAACAGATTATTTCAGACATCTGGGTTTTGTCCATTATCTGTCATGGTTATTTTATGGCATGGAAATCCCTTCCCCATTTCTCAGATCTTCCTCAACCTCCACCAGACCAACTTCCTCATTTTTCTGTGGTTCTGCAGGGTTTACTAGATCAGGGCACCATTCAACCCATTCCAGCATTCCAAAGAGGAACAGGTTTTTACTCCAGAATGTTTCTGGTTCCCAGAAAAGAGGGGTGCTGGAGAGCTTTCCTTGCCCTTTTCCTTTCTACTTCCTCTTCCTTTCCCTTTTCCTTTCCACTTCCCCTTCCTTGCCCTTTTTCTTTCCCCTTCCCCTTCCTTGTCCTATTTCTTTTCCCTTCCTTCCCCTTTTCCTTTCCACTTCCCCCTTCCTTTTCTTTTCCCCTTCCTTTCCCTTTCTTCCAGAAGCTTTCCTTCCAGGATCGATTTCCCCTCTTACTTTCACAGACATTTCTGGTCTCCCTAGAGACCCATCTTCATAACCCCATTCACCCTCTCTTTAGGAAGTTTTTACTTCTCTCTCTCTCTCTCTCTTGCTATCACTCTCTCATTTTCAATTATTTGCTTTACCCTTGGCCACAACAGTATGTACCAAATGTCTGACTTGTGTCATAGCCTTGTGCAGGCTTCAGAAAATCCAGATATTCCCATATCTGGACAGCCTGCTTCTTTAGGCTCCTTCTCAGTCTGGACTTTTGTAGGACCTGCACTTCATCATGCTCCTTCTGTGCAATCTGAAATTCACCTTCAATCTCAAGAAGTCGTCTAACTCCTTCACAAGACCACATTTTTGTGGGTTGTAGAATCCATACCATTCCAATGTTGCCTTCAGTTCCTTCAATCAAAGTTCTCTCTATATTTAAAATCACATGAAAATTTTTCAAATGCAGTGGAATATAAAACAAAATGACACTGAAAGTGTAAAAATATAAAAAATTTTTAAAAATAGTATTGAAATGTTGAAAATGTGTCATGAGTAAAAAGAAACAAATATACATTTCGTTGCTAAAATATCTGCTGTTACTGCGTTTCTGTATTTCAAGAATACAGCTCTATATCTGTATAAAATTATTAATATTATTATATGTTTAAAAGTGGGATTTGATCTTAATAAAGAGGTTTGGTGAAATACAATCATTAATTCCTGATTCCTGGTGGCGCTGCATTCAATAGGATTTTGCCATTTACTTCTTTCTCCCCAGTTTAGCTCACATTCCTCCTCTGGGTTCAATCTTGACACATTCCTAGTATGGCAAATTTAAAATAAGCTTAATTCCTACTGGCTTCAGATGTCTATACTGCATAAGGCATTGGACAATATAGTTTTCTAATACAGTACAAATGGGGATCCAAATATGATTACCTTTCCACTCCATTTTCCTACAAAGCCGGGACAATTAGTGCACATAGCTAGATAAACACATGAGTGGATCTGACAATTTCCTTGTAACCGACCTGATCACTGTTTTATTGATGTTGACATTTTTTCAGGGGTGCACTGATTGTCTTCCCTCACTCACGCCTTCTGATTACATTGTCCATTGCTTGCCTTCTATAAGTAACACAGTTTTTCCCTCAACATCACTACAGACTCTGATAGAAGACTTAGGAATTGTATTTATGACCATTTGTACTGTATTAGAAAAAAAGATACAAACAATGCCTTATATAGACATTTGGAAGCCAGTGACACTTGCGATACTTTTAAATTTGCCATACTAGAATGTGTCAAGATTGACCCCAGAGGAGGAAATGTGAAAGCTAAACTGGGGGAGAGGGAAGTGAAATGGCAAATCCTATTGAATGCAGCCATCCCCCTTGGATTAAATGATTGTATTTCCACCAAACCCTTATTAAGATCCTGAATTGGTTTTCTTAAAACATATAATAATATTAATTATTTTACAGATATAGAGCTGTATTCTTGAAATACAGAAACATGTGTAAATACAAGTATTTTAGCTGTAAATTTTATCACTGTTTCCCATTTTTTTACATTTTACATACATTTTTAACAGTTTATACAATTTTTATAATTTTTTTTATATTTTTACACTTTCAGTGTATTTGTTTTTAATATTCCATCACTTGAAATTTTTCATGTGATTTTAAATAGAATATAACTTTGTATATCACTAATTACATTCATTTGCATAGTTTTATTGATTCTAGTAGTTCAATACTTGAATTGCTGAATATTAATGAAGTTAATTGATGCAGTGATGTGATTCTAAGGTTGTTATTATTTAAACACTAATGTTCTTGGATAGGGTGTTCTGAGTAAGTCTCCTGTTTGTAGATGAAAGCGCTAAACTTGAAGTTAACATTAAAAGAATATTATTAATCCAGCTCTAGTGTGACTTTTTGGGACCTGACACCTCTGTTTTACCAGTGAATTGAGTTGTTTTTTCATTTGGAACCTACTTTCAGTCTCTGCTTCCCCTTCCCCTCATTTCTGCAAAGGAATTCCTCAGAACTCTGGGGATCAGCTATTGGTCTAAACGTGCACTTCTGGAGTACTTTCTGTGGCTTTAAACTATGTCTTATTCATGGCACAGATGCATACATTCTCCAGTGTGAGGAGGGCTTGAAAGGTGTGGAGTTTTTTGATTAGACTCGGGGCATTGAGCAATAACACCTTAAGGCTGCTTGTAGACTTTTTCATTTTTTCTTTTCAGTATTGGCTAAAAAGGCTCTAATGGGTGTATAAAGTTTTAGCTACTATCTGAAAGCCTAGGGTGGACAGATGCAACCCATCCTTGCAAAGCAACATGGTCTTTTGACCATGTTCTCCCCTGCTAACGGATACTGAATGTCCCTGAAGTGACAGCAGAAACTAAGGCAATTATTAAAATTAATCATTTTATGTTCATACTGTGGCATCATCCTTAGTGAAGGTAGAATGCTGATAAATGGAATGCTTATACCTATCTGTGACACATATTCTGAGAGATCCATTATGGCTCTCTTTCGGTCTACTTGACTTCACCAAAATTATAATTTGCCAAAATTTTAAATGTCAAGACGAATCTGCCAAAAACCCATTATAATGAAAGTTCAAAGCATTGAAAATCAAAACACGGATGTTAAACACCTTTTCTGATACCCTTTACAGTTTTGTAAACATAAGTAAAACAACACCGTTTTTATTCTCTAAAAAAAAAATCATGAACTAAAAAGTGTTAAGTGTATTCCTGTTAACTTTCCATGCAATACACTATAATTACAGAAAAAAATTAGTACAGTGAATTTCCCATTTAAAGAAAATTTAAACTCAAAAACTTACCTTTGCTGACGTTTTTGCAGGGGGGCAAGCCCCCTGTACCCCCCATGTGGGGAGCTGCACACCCCACCCTCATCAAATTATATATACCAACTCCAAGATCACACTACAGTGGGAAAAAGGGTAAAGACTGCAGCTGCTGATGTTCAGGTTATCGGAAGTAGTGTTTCACATCCAGAGCTCGATGTACTGATTTTCGTTAGAGTAAACTTTTGTTATACTAAACTTTAGATGGTATGGTCTCGACAATTTCAGTTTTGGTTATCTGTAATTTTGGTGTATTCATGCAGACCCCTCTCTTCATATAGTCTACTAAGGTAAGTCTCAGGTCATTTACACCCACATAGACTATGATAGAATCATATTGGTAACTGGGGTGCAATAACTTGAGTGTATGCAAGATATAACGCAGATCTTGGCTCCAGATAGGCAACTAACAGTTATTTTCTTCTTATCTAACCCGGTGAGTGGGGCATCTGTGTGTTCCACAATGGCATCCCCACTAGCAAGAGTATTCGGTAAAGTGTATGCTTGCCTTATGGGCTTTGCACTTGGGGGCCATTAGATGTAGGCTTATGTGAAATGTTTGGTGTTGCTTTTAGTGTGTGCTTTAGTGATTGCTGAGGAACAGTGTTGTTACTAGGTGGCTTTGGAGGTCTTTGAGATTTAGGAAGGTTTCTTTTAAGCACCTTAGCATAAGATAAACTGTACATGTGGTGAAAGGTACGTGTGAACGACGTACTGTGGGTATTCTTGACAGCCTTATTTTTATGCAAGATTTTTGCCTCCAAGGAAGTTGTATATTCACATTTCTCAGATACCATTTTATTTTCTTTAATGATTAACTGGTTGATTGAGAATATATGACAATTTGCTACATTGCCTTAGAATGCTCAAATCTACTGAGCTGGTGGTAGAGACATTTGGAGACTGCATGCTCATATTGTCTGGCCCTGAAATAGGATGCTGTTTAGAATTAAGGACTGGGTTTTAACAGGGATCCCCCATGGTGTTTTGGGGGTTAAGGGCAAGATGTTATATAATACTAGGACATGCTAATGCTACTGGATGCTCAAGCTAGCTGTTCTTAGCTTATTTCCCACAATCCCACACTGATTAACAGGTTTTAGATCTAATCCTAACTTTATTGGGAAATTTTATTGTCTAGGCATTTGTTATTGTACAGGGCAGTGCTAACCCATGCTGCCCAGTGGGCTGCTCTGCTCAGAGAAAAAAAAAGCTTGAAAACTGACTCTTGTGCCCTCTAGCCAATAAACAGCCACACTTTGAGCTCCCTGAAGTGTTTCCTAACTCAGAGAGATCAGGTAAACACCTACTGCCACAAGATGTCTGATCCTGAAATTTCTAAATGTAAAAGTACAGCAATAGCATTTATCAAGTGGAGATTAAACAACAAATGACTACCGAAAAACTAAGTCCAGGCTAATTTGCCCTTCTGCAAAGAGATTTGGAAGCACACACAGTAGAAATGCCAGCAAGCAAAGAAATTACTATTTTTGAAACAAAATTAAATAAATACTTAAAAAATGCTCAAAACAGTAGTAACAGTAGTTGAGCAACTTTGATTAACTGCCCTCCATCTGTGCATTGTTAAGGAATGGGCAGGCAGTATGATGTATAGGAGGAGGGGATTTAGTATATCAGTACAGGTGGGGTGATACAGATATGGGCAGGGGTTCAAAGCATTATCAGGGGAGGGAACCTGAGCCCTAGACAAGTATGCTTGTTACTGGTGAAATCTGTCTATAGCTTTTTTTACCAATAGGTGCAGCATTAGTCTACCAATAAGTAACCCTTGGATCAGGATACTCCCTCTTCCCTAGATCGAGGAGAAGCAGTGGCAGCAGAAGGGTGAGAAATCGGGGAATTACCCTGCAGTTTGTCTCGACAAGTGGGAAGCATTTATCAGCAGGTTAAGAAGGAAAGATGGACGTGAGAGGGATAGAGGACATGAGCAATGAAGGAAGAAGAAAGAAGGGTATTTATTGAAAGGGATGAAAGTAAGCAGGGTGATGCCAGCTGAAATTCTGTGAACTGTAATTGTGATCCTCAAAACTACAGAATGATGGAGAAAGTGAAGGAATATATCCTTAGTGTAAGACCGCAGTGTCTGAGAATATTCCCTCTACTCCAAATACTGCAGTCTTGGAGTCATTATTTTAAGTAACAGGGTATAACTCCCAAATCAGAGGTGCAGATGGACAAAAATACTTTAAAGGTGTAACAATGAGATTCAAAAATCTCTTATTTGTTGAAACTGTGGTAAACAAAAGAAGTTACATTTATTATTGACTTTTACATGGGAAGGGGATATAGGGATAATGTGGTAGTTCCCTGTGATAGATGACTTCCCAAAGGATACAATGCATTTTTTCCATTTAGCTTCAATCCACGATTTGGCACCAGTTACTTACTTGGGGACAAACCTTCGTGCAAGATGGCTAAGTCATTTGGGATTCAATGATTTCCCCCAGCTTGCATTCATCTGTGAATGTAGTTAGCCAGAGCCCTTTGGTATTGGCGTTTACTTCAGAAAAAGTAGATGCCAAACAGGAGTTGCCTCAGCAAAGAACACTGGTTTTCAGGCTGAGCTGAAGTTGCATCTATGGTCTTACCTGTTTGTAAATATCACCTGTCCTGAGAATCCAGCATTAATGCATACTCTGATGTTTGCAGCCATGTCACTTTTAACATGGTTTATGAAATTTTTCACTTTAAAGTAAAGCCCAGCTCAGTGAGACTAGTCTACTGAATGTGATAGAAAGGTAAATTGGGAAAGTGGATGACACTCTACACCTCAAAGAAATAAGCTACCTCCCTAAATACTTCTTTCTCTAAGATCACATAACTCCTGTGTAGGTTAAAATATCTACAAGCAAACCTGAACAGTAGAATTGATTTGCTGCGTCAGAGCTAAAAGTGAAGACACCGATATTAACCCCCACACACAAAAAGGATCCAATCAGTGATATAACTGATGGACTTCAATTGCTTATTTACATAACTGGTTATTCATTTAACTGTCAATTGCTTGTCTGCTTGTCACTTCATAAGTACAGTCAGTGTGGTAGAAGCATTACCTTCGCAGACAGTATACTTCCTTGTAATGCTTGGAAGGCAGACGTCTGTGTCTTGTATCTCCATACCAGCTGCTTAGATTCATGTCCCAATACTGGTGCAGTAGTGGAGCATTGGGGGGGGGGGGTTCACTCCTAAAGTGCTGTCCTTTGGATGAAATGATGACCATTAGTCAAGACTATCTCTGTTAGTAGTAGCATAGGTACAGCATTTCCCCACATCCATATTAATCCTACCTAAAATTTCCCTTGAGAAAAGGCCACCAACCTAGCGGGGCTAACATCCATCAAAAACAAATAATAAACAACTCTTTGCAGGGCAACTAGGAAACGGTAGTTAGGTGAGTTGTTCAGAGTTACGCAGTAGGCGAACTGAAAATGAGAAAAATAAAACTCAGGACTATGGAATTAAGTGTGTTTTATTTATTTATATACTTGAATTTTGTTAATTACATTAGTTCTACTAGAAAGCCCATTTTCAGTGGGATCAAGTAGAGACAAGTTCCCAAACATAGCACTGCAATTCAATACAAAGAATAATTCTATACATGTTGAAGATTGATGGTGTTCACCATGAGGACAGTTCTGAAACATTTACATAGATAAAAAGCAGTGAGAAGCATCATTAAAACTATTAGCACAAACAGTGAGATAAAAGTTATAGTTTGGTGCATAATCTCCATAGCAGGATATTGTTTTACACATTTTATAAAGCAAATCATATATGAGGTAAAGTTAAGCTGCAGCATGTTTTTCATGTTGAGCTGTATGTCAGCGGTAAAATAATTTGAATTGCTACATATATAAACATAGGAGAGCTGGTAGATAAGGTCAGCCTATAGTATGGCCAACATATTTGTCTGTAAGTCATTAGTAACATTACTTGAAACTTTGTAGTGCATATACACATAATAACAGAAGTGGCTTAATCAATATGAGTTGTGGATAATCATGGATGACCCCCTCCATTTCAACGTCTACTACTGTAATCTTCTGACCAGGAATTGGGACCCTTGATTAACTATGTTTGCAGACGACTGCAAACTGTTATGTCAAATTTCCCTCTGATATCCATTCATTACAGAAGAACATAACCTTTGTAAGCAAGTGGTGTATGGAAAAAGAATTAAAATTAGATGTGAAAAAGTGCAATCCTGTCACATGTAGTAAGCAAGTCTTTCCCTCAGTATGCAGTATAGCCATTTCAATACACCACTCCAAAATGATAATTTGTCAAGGATTCTGGAACCTGTTGCAAATGACTGCAAACTGAGTGTTATGTCAAATCTCCCTCTGATATCCATTCATTACAGTAGGATGTAACCCTTGTAAGCAAGTTGGGTTTGGAAAAAGAACTAAAATTAAATTTGAAAAATTAATTTTGTCACATTTGTTAAGCAACTCTTTCCCTTGGTATAGAATGCAGCCAATCCAATACACTACTCCAAAATGATAATGTTGTCAGGGATCTTGGAACATGGGTTAATATTTCCCACATCTTTGACCACCATGTAGCAGCAGCAGTCAGACCAACTTTCTGTTAAGCACAACTAATATTTAAATGCATATAATCAAGGTCAAAAGAAGTTACCTTCTTTCTTTATGCAGCCTTAATTAGATCAAGTACTGAGTACAATGACCACTTTAAAAGTAACTTTCTAGACATATTAAGCTACTGGAAAGACCCCAAAGGTTTCAGACTATGAAGATTGTTGGCTTAAAGTCCTTGCTCTATCAGGCATGGCTTGAAGCACTATCCCTTTACTTGATTTCTTAGAAGCTCTTGCATGGTGATCTGTGCCTTGTATTCTGTGTCTTTAGGGACCACATCCTTCTTATTCTCCTATATCTTCACAGTGCAAATATTTCCACTAATACCAGTTTCCAACAGCACCCAAATAATTCACGCAAGAGAAAAAAAAAGTTTAGTACTCAATGCCCACCCCACCTCTGGAACAAGTTTCTTGCAAGTT